>NW_018108969.1:11701-12819 GCF_000183805.2 Loa loa | reverse complement strand
ATTCTTCGTCCTATTCTCTAAACATTATTATGATTCATTCATTCTGCTAAAAAAAAAAAAAAAAAAAAAAATACGGAATTTTAATCCGGTATAATTCTGTTCCGGTTAATTGTTTAATTATTTGCCATATAAATTCAACATTTCTGCATGCATATACAACTATTTATATTCTGCAATATTTTGAAGTAATAAAAAAAAAAAGAAGAAAACAATTAGGATACGGATGTATATGTTTCGCTAATTGGTTAATGATTTACTTTCTTGTTTGCTTTAATTGCATTCAGCATCAATCTTGGAGAAGATATATTGTAATACTGTATTGCTTCTGGTCATTGGTCATTTCTTTCATTTTATTACAATCTTTATTTATTGTAAAAAATTTGCTACGGCAATTATTCGAAATAGCGAAATTCCGCGCAATCATAATAATAGAACGATACTACAACGAAGTGAAGGATATTCGAATACGAAAATTGTTAATATAAGTGATCAACGAACAAGAATTCTATCAGCAGGTAAAAGTTTTAATTTTTTTTCTGCAATTTTAATGATTTAATAAAGGAAGCAAAAGTTATTTTTATTTTAATTTACTAAATTCCCTTTTTTTTTCTTTTTTTCTTTTAGCAGAAAGAAATTATTTAGTAAATACCATCTTATTATTTTAATTAATAAGTTCATATTTGTTTGGAATTACAATTCCAATTTTATCAATTATATTATTATTTTGTTGGAAAAATGTTTTTTTTTGCCTCTTTTTCCTGAAAAGTATTTTCAACAAAACTGAGATAAATGAAGAAAAAGTAATGATTTATATGAATTGATCTTCTTTGTTTGCATGAAATAATGATGAATTTAAAAACCAGCTTTCTATCTTTGTCTCTTCCATCCGTCTATTTCGGGATTCACCTTTACCTTTCCTTATCATCCTCTCTTCTTATCAACTATCGTTTCAATCCTTTTACTAATTATCTATTGTTAATTACTAGTATTAATATTACATAAAATATTGTTAATATTATATATGGCACTAGACGACCATTATTATTGTTATTATTATTATTATTACTATTATTATTATTATTATTATTATTATTATTATTATTATTATTATTATTATT
>NW_018108969.1:5241-9793 GCF_000183805.2 Loa loa | reverse complement strand
TTATTATTATTATTATTATTATTATTATTATTATTGTTATTATTATTATTATTATTATTATTGTTATCATTATTATCATTATTATCATTATTATTATTACTATTAATTATCAAATAATAGTAATTATTATTATCATTAATGCTAGTAATATTAGTAGCAACAATAGTAGTGGTAGTAGTAGCAGTAGTAGTAGTAGCAGGAGCAGTAATAGTAATAATAATAATCGTAGCGATTGTTAATAACAGTATTAATATTAACAGATAGATGAAACCTGTTGCTACTAAAGTTGCTGTTTGATTGCTGTATAAACCGGCTCCAAATAAAATCACCAAAATATCTTATACGGTTATTTGTTATAATAGTAATATTACTGTAATTAATTAGTACTAATAATCATTGGCTGTTTACCATATATTGGATTCACCTCTCTTTCATTAAGCATATTACGCTTTAATTCTCCCTTTATTGGTTAATAATTTTGAAATGTTAAACATAAATGCTTAATTAACATTTCATTGCTTATTTCAATTTTTGGTATTTTTTTTTTAAAGAAAGAATTTTCTAGCAATGATAAACTTATGTCATTCAACTTTTTTTTTTTGATTGAGTAATAATTTTTAAATTGAACTTTGTCCTCTTTCGTTTTTTTTTTTTTTTCTATATCATAATACGTGTTCTTTTTGTTTTTTGATACTTCAATAATGACTTTCTTCTTTTATTTAATTAGCTTATTTAATTATTTTTACAAACTTTTTGTTTATCGAAATACAATATGTTAACCTGATTCATGATACAATTGTAATCGTAATCGGTTTTCCGTAAAAATGTAATATCATTTTCCGTTCAAATCATTCCGTTTAATTCATTCATAATTTGCATATTGCAAAGCGCATTTTTTTCAGCTAATTTGCAAATAGCATAAATTATCCCATTTGGTTTAATCGAATCCTCAATATTCTCAAATATAAGTACCAAATTATTGCTATCATTTTTCTTTTTCTTTTTTTTTTGTCATCAATATTATTTTGTAATTATTATCCAACATATACATTCTTTTTTCCAATCATTCTTTTTTGCAAATTTATTTTCTATTTGATGAATTTTCGATATTTGCATATGAAATATTAAATGGTTTAACTATTTGAATAATTGTCAATCGTTGATATTAAATTAATTTAATTTTAACAGATGCTATTTTTGAACAAAAATGGATTTGGATTACTATAATCATTCTTTGAAATTTTGAAAATAAAATAAAAATTTGACCTTCAATGGTGACACATTGCAGTATCCCTTCTTTTCTTTTCTTTTTCTTTTTTTTTTTTTTTTTTTTGTGGTCACTCATTAATGGCTTTTTTTTTACCGAACAATACAAAAATTCCTAAAACCTCTCTATTTCACACCGCCTAAAGCATCATCCCTGGTCCATCGTCTGCCTCATAAATTTTTGATTAGTCAATAATTTATGATGTTTTGTCTATCCTTTACTAGAGAATATGTTATATAGCGGGTAAAGAAAAATTATAGTCAAACCATTTTTTCTTATTCCCAAATTTTTTACTTATAATCATACGGTAATTTAATGTCAATATCAAATTATAATGTACCATATAGAGTTACCATATGGTTGGTTAATCGTAGACGAATGATGTCAACAAAAAATAGATGACACACTGAATATCAAATTATAATATACCATATATAGATAGATACTAATATGGTTAATCGTAAATGAATGGATATCAAAATAGGTGACATGATAAAATAATTGCTTAAATTTGTGATAGTTATATTAGTACAAAATGATAGTATTTTTCAAATTAAGGTTCCAATTTAGTTTTTTTTTTTTTCTAGGTTATCTAATTGTATCAAATACTTTTGGATTATTTTCTTTCTTACCTTTGCATTATGTACATTCTTTGTATTTCTATTCTAGGCTTAAAATTACAATGACCATTAAAAGAGAGCCTTTCGAAAGGCGGTTAATGACCATTGGTAATAAATGATCCTTATTTTATGTAGTATTTTCATTAAAATTTGCGCAACTGTTCACATATGTATATGTTTATTATTTATTTATGATTTTTATAATATTCCCCCCTTCTCGTATATCAAGAAATCCCTCCATTTGGTACCAGGCATGTAAATGGGTGATTAATAATCTCGGTCATAAGATTCTATTTCATTGATTGATAGTATGATGGGACATATATATATAATCTACCATCAGATTGTTAATTCTATTTTCAATAATTCATATAATTTGTTATTACCAGTTACATTTTGCTTAATTTTCAATAATCAAATTTATTGATTGATAGATTTATTGATTAGAACTATATTATTAACATTTGAATATTTGAAATAAGGATTTTGATAAGTGATAAATGTAAAAAGATGAAAGGATTATTTTCATTTTTAAATAATTAATTGATAATATGCGTTACTGTGAACATAATTTGAAAATGGTCATCAAATGATGATGCTGTGACATTTATTTATGACATTTTTTTCATGCTATTGACATTTATTCAAACTTTAAAATTTAGAAAAAAAATTTGACCATCGAAAAAATTCATTTGATTAAAAACTCGAAAATTTTGCAATTTAAAAAGAAAAAAAAAGCGACAAGAATCGTTTTTTTCTTTTCTTTTTTCAGATTCGGAATTACATTCCTATTGATTCTAACTGTAAATGATACAATGTTTATTGTCCACTTTTCATTCACACTTCAATCTTAGTGGTCATCAATTCCTCAGTGATATTTCCTGATTCTGTTATAACAGAAATAATTTCTTCCTGAAGTATTTATGCGAAATATCAATTCATCAATTTTCATGAGAAGTATCAAAATGATCAGAGAGAGAGGGAGAGAGAGAGAGAGAGAGAGAAATCCTGTGGTCAACTGAAAAATGATACCAGAACAACAGCGATTATAATTCTTCTCTACAAGCCAGCAATAATTTCCCGAATGTGATCGTTTATCCCTCATGAACTGGTCATTTATTGTGGACAAACAACAATGTCTCATTAAGTTTATTCCTCACGTTCCATATCTTCCTAAGTGCTATTCATTCAATTATCATAATTAGTGGTTGAAATGAGAGAAGAAAAGAGGAAAATTTGCTGATACTGTTACCAAAAAGGCGGGAATGAGACAGGATAGAGAAATAATAAATTATTGTTATTTAGAGATGGTTACAAGGATTGTTTACGAGTTTCAGTTAGAATAAAGAATAGTAAGCAAGTAGCATACAATCATAAGGCTGCTATTATTGGCATATAAGCGAGAAAAGGAAAGAAGGATTGGAGGTGTTCGGTGGACGTTTGAGTAATGCCCTCTGTACCAGTTCGGGTCAAGCGCCGGTCGTCGAACCCCTCTTACGCTATCGGTAGATGCACACATTTTCCATTTCCCCAGACATATTCCTCCTATCCTTTTACCTCCCAAATTGCTGGAAAGATAAAGAGGAGATGGATCAGGAAGTACCACTTAATGTTAGAGAAGGTAAAGAGGACATGATAAGGTCGTAGAACATGATCTCAACTAGCTACATACAACTAAATCCTTTCATCCCATTCATCAGGACAACATCAATTGTGACATTGTAGCAAACATGACAATTGATCATTGGTCAAGCATATGATACAATAATAATACCGCCATAAATCAACGTATGGATTATATCGTTCAATCTATAGATAGTATTTTTCAAACAGATCTTTTTTTTTTTCATTTTTCATTGATTAGTACGTTTCTTTATCATCCACCGTTATTAGATATCAAATTACTCAGAAATTTGACTCAACAGAAACCTTCTTATTAAATTTTCACACAAGCAGACGACGAACAGATGGACACCTGGACACTGACATACACACATACACACATACATACATACACACACACACACACACACACACACACACATACCATCTATACAATGAACTATTGTCAAGTAGTATCGCGGTCACAATAACCAGCACTGTTGGTAGACGATTCGTCTTCTCCGGTCTATCTATCAACCCTCTCTCCTTTTTATCTTCCACACTTATCCTTCTAATATATAATACACATGCTGTTTACATTTGTTATACATTTATCATCGTTAATAGATGTGTTTCTCTGATTCAATTTTTAACAAGTATTAACCTTTGACCTTTATGGTATAACATGATTATACGCTCTTTTCATGACATAAAAATTTTCAACAACATTGAAGTATGTTATGTATGATTTATTTTCCATTTGATATAATCATCAGCATTTCAAAGCATCATTTTTGCATTTAATTAAAAAATAATGCAAAAAAAAAAAGAAAGTTCAACGATTATATCTAATGCCTACAGGATGGTACCATGATATTTATTGGCCATGGTACCAACAAAGAATGGTACCAATGATATTGTCATGGTACCAACAAAGAATGGTACCAATGATATTGTCATAGTACAAACAAAGAATGGTACCAATGATATTGTTATGGTACCAACAAAGAATGGTACCAATGATATTGTCATAGTACAAACAAAGAATGGTACCAATGATATT
>NW_018108969.1:2488-4953 GCF_000183805.2 Loa loa | reverse complement strand
TAATAATAATAATAATAATAATAATAATAATAATAATAATAATAATAATAATAATAATAATAATAATAATAATAATAATAATAATAATAATAATAATAATAATAATAATAATAATAATTAATAATAATAATAATGATAATGATAATAATGATAATAATGATAATAATGATAATAATGATAATAATGATAATGATAATAATGATAATAATAATAATGATAATAATGATAATAATAATAATAATAATAATAATAGTAATAGTAATAATAAATTAAATAAATAAATAATAACAATAATCACTTCTTTACCATTATCTTCTTCATAATACTTATATCTGTATTCATCATCATTATCGTTATCAGTATTATTATCGCCATTATTATCACAATCATCGTTATTATTGTCACTATTATCACAATCATTTAATTTTATCTCAAATCTTCATCATCAGTTTGTCATTTTTCATCGTTAACAATAATTCTTACCTCAGTCTGTTTGCGCATCATTACTGCTATCTTATTCTTTCTCAACCATTGTTTGTCAAAAAAAAGAAAAGAAAAGAATCTTGAGTGGTTGTTACTGACATATTGTCAACGATAATTGATAGTAATTTAGTTAAGAAAGTGATGGACAGAACTGATCGATGAAAAAGTGCAGGAAAAGCGGAGAATGAGAGAGGAAAGAACTAAAATGCAAATTCTAAAATTTATTCATTATGCAAATTATTTAACCTTAATTTGACATTTACCAAATATCTTATTTGAAATATTTCTTGCATTCTTCAAGATATATATTTGAATAATTCTTTAAATGAAGTTAAAGTTTTTTTTTTTTTTGAAAGTTGATAATTTGATGAATTAACTTGTCCTTATGAATTTATATTTAGGATGAAATTAGGTAAGATTGGTTAGTACCAGAATTTCATCCGTATTGTTAAAATATATTATTTCTGGAATTGCTTTTCTGGAAATCAAATTTCGGTTCCGGATTGTTAATATATGCAAGTTGTACTATTACTGATCATGATGATAAACTTCTGGTACTATTCAGGGTTAAGCATGATATATTTACTTAACCATTTTATAAATGTTTCAAAATTTCAATGTCTCTATGCTATCCTCTTCTAGGCTTATTTCATTTATAGCCTAAATTGTCTGGCAAATGAATTTAAAAAATCATTTAATTTGCAATCTAGATTATCACTAATTAATTCTTAATTAGAAATGTAAAATTTGTTGCTAATTTGTTCCCACAATATCTGTCATCATGGATTTGATGAAAGATTTACCGACAAAATAGTATGTGATGATTAGGCGAGATGAAAATCCTTACCATGCCATAAAATGAACAAAGCGAACAGTCAACCAAAACGAGGTCATTTTCTTCTTTACATTTATGAATGGGAAAAGAAAGAGGGTGGACATTTAGAAGGGCGGTCATTAATGAAGAACTGGACTGAATGTTGCTATGTCCACTCTAATTGCAATAGCTTAAAATTTCCGCTTATTCTGTGAGTGTAATGCTTTCCAATTTCTTCATATGATTATTTGAGTTTTATTTTAAGGCTTTCAAGCTAATACGTTTCTAATAATTCTAATTCCAAAAGCGTTGCTAAAGATAATAATTAATTAGCAATTAGTTCACTTCATCCAATATCTTTCATTTTTCTAATAAAATTACTATAATAATTGAGCCTGAAAAAAAAAAAATTCAAAAATATCCGTTCATTATTATGCAAATTAATTCATTATCTTTTATGAATGAATTTAATTAATTTTGTACCTTTGTAATTAATATCTTTTCAAAATATTATTTTCTTCCATATGTTCAACATCACTTTCATTATTTTCAAAAAAAAAAGGTAAAATTCAACTGGAACTTTATAATTCAACAAATAGTATAAGAAATATGTGACAAATCTAAAATAATATATTCAAAATAATAAAGAATGAGGAACTTGAACTTAAATTAGACTAGATTAGATTAGACTAAACTAGGCTAGACTAGGCTAGAAATAGAGGAAGAAACTAGGAAAAGATAACTGAATCTGACTTCTTTTTTTTTCTTTTTTTTTGTTCTCTGACAATTCTTAAATTCGATTTGCTTTTTCATTGAGGCCTTTCTTTCTTTTTCTTTTTTTTTTTCATCCTGTCCTTTGGGACCGATGGATTTTCTTAAGGAAATCTTTTTGGTATAATTCAAAGATCGAACTGCCACTAAGAACATTTCATGTCACCATTCAATACAGACACACATACACAGACATACAGGCACATACACACACACACACACACATATACATACGTACATCTCTGTGTATGTAAATGTTGGTGCCATGCTGTACCTATATAAGAGATGCAATCGGCGAAGTAATTATATGTCTGTCTAATCTGTCTGTCTATCTGTTGGTTTGTGTCTGTTCATGTCTTTTCAATATTAAAAAAAAAAAAAAAGAAAAATAAAGAAA
>NW_018108969.1:0-1807 GCF_000183805.2 Loa loa | reverse complement strand
TTTTTTGACGGGTAAAATGAATGACAAGTTTTTATCAGAGGATAGGTAATATCTTTTTTGAACGGGTAAAATGAATGATAAGTTTTTATCAGAGGATAGGTAATATCTTTTTTGAACGGGTAAGGTGAATGATAAATTGTTATCAGAGGATTGGTAATATCTTTTTTGAACGGGTAAAATGAATGACAAGTTTTTATCAGAGGATAGGTAACATATTTTTTGAACAGGTATGGTATGCTATATTATTGAATTCTAATTAGTGATTCGGATGGCAGGTGATAGGGGAGAAGTAATAGGTAGGTGTTGATGGATTGATTAGAGTTTATATGTCAATATAACCTAATATAAAATTGATTTCAGCGATTTATTAATGATATTGATATTTTTTTTTTGGATTGATAAATGAGTGATAGGTGAATGATAAACTATTATCAGTGGATATGTTATTATAAAATTTTAGCATCAAGAAATTTGACCAAAAAACTAAAATTGAAAATCAATTATTGGAAATGCAATATTTGATTATATGGAAATCGTTTATAAAGAAGTGAAAATTTTTTATGACTTCTTTTTTAAGTAATCCATAAATAACTTTATCTTTTCACTAATTGGGAATTTCATTTATAAAAAAAAAATAATCAACGAGAGTGATGACCAGTGGAAAAGATATCCATTAATATGTCATTCTCGTACTCTGATCCATGTATGATTGTGCTATGTCGGATGAGGTCAGCCCGCCAAAGAGGTCAACCTATTGTGTAATATCTCACGACACTCGATTGAATAAATAACGTTTAATTTTGCTTTTTTTTTTTTAAGCTCCTGTTCTGGACGAATTATTGTTGATGTTACTACTTTATTATTACAAAAAAGTTTGAAGTTAAATGGTTGGAACAAATTTAAAAAAAAAAAATTGAAATAAAATATAACTTCGTAGATTATAAGATTATAAAGGTTGAAATTTTTTGTTAGCATAATAACTCATGCTAATAGCTAATCATTCTTAACTATTGGATCTTAATTATTTTCTTAAACAATAAGTGAAATAATTGATTCTTTTTTTTTTTTTTGCAGGATAAATAATATTTTTTTTATAAGACAAAATTATGAAGAATAAATAAATAATAAACAAATAAGTTCGTTATTTGTTGAAGTGAGTAAATAAAATATTTAATTACACGAAGAAGATTGAAGACAATTTCTTCTCTGTAAAATAATATATTTGGTAAATATGTTTGGTAAGTAAGGATTTTTTTTTGTTTTTTGGACAAAATTATCATTAATCAATGGAACGAATATAAGAAGTAATTTAAATTAAATTTTGGTGACTCTCCTAATTAATTAAATTGTAACAAGAAAGAAAATATTCTTCATGAGGAAGGAATTGTTTCTGTTTCAACCAATTTTATTTCTCAAATTGTGAATTCATTAATATAAATTAATTTAGTTCATTCAATTTCTTTTTGTTATAAATATTGCTTGTTTGAATACTTTCTGCTTGTTTGTTTGTCTGTTGTTGTTATTTGTTATTGTTTTTGTTTGGGTGCCTCCTGTTTGTTTGTTTGTTTGTTGTTGTTGTTTGTTGATGTTTAATGTTGTTGTTTGTTGTTGTTTATTGTTGCTGTTGTTTGTTGTTGTTTATTGTTGCCGTTTGTTGTTGTTTATTACTGTTGTTTGTTGCTGTTTATCGTTGTTGTTGTTGTTTATTGTTGTTGTTATTTGTTGCTTGTTGTATATATGTTTGTTGTTGTTTTTGTTTGGGTGCCTTCTGTTTGTTTGTTTGTTGTTGTTGTTCTTTGTTTTTTTT
>NW_018108968.1:9308-12843 GCF_000183805.2 Loa loa | reverse complement strand
CCTTTAATAATGAATTTTTTTATGGCAATAAAATTAGTGATTTAATTTGAAATTATTTATTCTGTCTGTTGGAAGGAAACTTTTGGCAGCAAAGGATTGATAGCAAAACGACAAGAGAGTTGAGCTTATTTGAATGATACAAATGATATTCTTATAGGTTCTGATAATTTTCGCATTTCCTTTACTCTAAGCTGAAATATTAATAAGTATAAGCCAACACTTTTAAAAAACATTTCACTCATTCCTGATTCTTCGCCATTTCTGAGTTTTCTTTTTCTTTTTTTGGCTCGTTACAACGTTCGACAACATGTGAGAATTTCTATTTACTACTTAAAAAAACGATAAAGGAATGTAAGTAAACTTACGGATTATTGACGGAATGTTTGTGATTCTTTTGAGCTATTTTAGCAAAATGTTCTCTTTTGGTTCCTAAAAAAAAGATAAACAAATGGACAGTGCTATTGATAATTCATAAACTATTTAAAGCAAAAGGAAAATAGGTCAAACCAAATGAAAGATTGATTATACTAAACCTTTTCATCAAATTTCCATCGCTTTTTTCTGGCAAATTTTTGATTTTTCTTTCGTCAAATTTTATTTTATTCAAAAAAATAGAAGAAAAAGAAAGATATTTAATAAAATTCAAAAATATATAATAGTTTCTAAAATTGTGCGGATAAAAAATAAGTTTTTAAAGTGACATTATTCATTATATCATTAAATGCATATCTTATCCAACAAGAATTAAAGAATTTCTAGCTAATAAATTTACCATATTTGTCCATATGTTCTCGGCCAGCATTAGCAAACATTTGCGCCATTAAAGGTACAGGTACTAAGCCACGAGTGCTAGAAATGACATCAATATGACGTTCGAGCGCATGTGTTCGACCATCAATATTTTCCATCGATTCTAATGAACCAATTTTCATTTTCTCAAAACCTACTGCAAGCACAACATCTGCATGACCTGAAAAGAAATAAACTTTCCGGAAATTTACTAGTCCTGAAGGGTTACACGAATGATATAAACTGGTTTATCTAGTGTGTAAAGATTTTAGCCATGTAATTAATGATTGTTTACATTTAATCATAAAATTAGGAACAAATTTACAAGTGAAAGAAAAAATGACAAATAAACGGATTAAAAAATTGATCTGGACGATGTTTTATTTAATAAAATAGATCATTTAAAAATAAATGGATTTACAATAAAAACATGTAAGAATTAATTTTCAATAATTATCAATTAATTAACCTTAAAGAATGATCATAGAGGATTTTCTTAACAAGCCTAATTCAACATATATAATTATAAAGATATACTTTGCATTAATTATTGAAATCAGTCAATTTTTGTGATAAAACGGTAGCATTTTCATTATTAATTTAAATCTCCTTTAACCTCCTTCAATATACAATTTTGAGAGATAAATAGCTGTTGAACCACTTGCGCATGCATTATTCAGCTGCAATAGTTTAAATGCATTGTTTTTTATCTGCTAGTAAGAAGAAATTAGCTTTCATAGAGACTAATTATATTAATTAACAATACTTGTTTATTTGTGCCTCCTTCTCTAATTATTATTAATTGTAAACTAAATATCAGTTTTTGATTTGAAAAGAAAAAAGTTCCATCATTTAAATGAAATATAAAAGCTGTTTTTATCGTAAATCAAATATTGATAAGTAATCAATAGAACAAATAGCTAACATTGTAAATAGGAATTCCGGTAAATCCGATTTCATAAAGTGCTCGTTGTCCGCAACAAGTACCACCGTATAGATAACTAGCCGCTGCTTGTTCCACATCACGATACTGTAGCTTTGCATCCGATAAGGCTTTATTTACTGCAAAACATTTTTATGCATAATGTGATAAATTCAATGATAATAATAATTTGACGAAATAATACAACATTATTTCAGTGATTGGCAATGATCGAATAATATCCCATTTATAGCACCTCGTAAATATGTTAAAGAAATTAGATTTAAGAAAAAAATTCTACAATTCCTTTGTTTGAATCGAAAAATTTCATCAATCAATGGAAAAAAGATAAAGAAAGTTGACGATTTTGTTAAAGTACACGTAATTTAAAAATGTAAAAAATGCTTTACCTGCTTCTTTTACCATATCAGGATAATCCCAATTTGGTACTGATTCTGGTTTTGTGAACTGAAATTTAAAAAAGACTTTAATTATGTAATCGTTGAATCGTATTATATATATACAAAACATGAAATAAGTAAATTGAAAGAAGATAAAAGATCAAATCAAAGTATAATTGTATTATAAACCTTATCAATGATGTTTTCAAATCAATCATTTACAAGAGTAATTACATTAACGAATTTGATAGCAAAATTTACTTTACTATATTATATCATTATTTTAATTAAAAATTTTCCTAATTAATCCTTTCGTTACTTTCCTCTGTTCTTATAAATATCCGAAAAATCAAAAATTTTCCATTTTTCCCTCATTTTTTTGCACTTTCATTTAGAAATATAACATGTCAGTATATCATTTATTAAAAGGATATATTGATGAAATAAATGATATTACTTCCAGACATTTTTCGAAGTTGTAAAAATATAATATTGCGGAAAAAAAATTAACACAGTATATGAATAAACCTTGGTCATTCCAACACCAATAATATAAACTTTTGGCTTTTCGTTTGATGGTGACATTATTTGCTTTTTGTTTTTGACCAGTCGAATTGATTAATAGCTGAAAATGATCAATATGAGGAAAATTTTTTAGTCTAATATAATAGCTATTCCCAACGCAATGTTCACATAGCTTGATTAATTTAGCATATAGCTTTATCAAATATATAATTAATTTAAAAATTTATAAAATGTATCACTATCACTAAATAATTATTTAGTGATAATTTTCATTCTTTCTTTTTGTTTGTTTAAACAGTCTTGATAATCACAATTTTTCATCGTGTTAGGAAAGTTTTAGTAATTTAATTTTAGTAATGAAATAATTTAGTAATTTATCAATTAATATTTTAATATGCTTTAAAAAAATACAATTTGACATTTCAAATTATTAAAATCTTCCATAATCAATAATCAATACACTTTTGATAACTATCGAAATATTAGAAATTAATTAGAATATGCAAATTCGAAACAATAATTAAACAGAAAATAAGAAAAAAGTAAATAAAAGTATTTTAAATTAAACAGACAATTTCATAAATCAATAAAAATCGATGAATTGGATGAGTATGTAACGACTAACAAAACACCCATCTATTGGTGAAGTTGGAATTTCTGCGCAAATGCGGCGCGGTTACCGCCCTGGTTGATTCTGTTTTCATTCACTGTGTTGTCAAGCAAAACTATACCATTGATGTTGATGTCACTGTTGTTGATATTGATTTTGTGCATGATGACGATGTTGATGATGATATTGACAATGATAAAAATAACGATAACGATAATGATGAAGATGAATTCATGTTCCATCAATCAGTGCCATTGTGTTCCAGCATTGTGTTATTTGTCAACTGCA
>NW_018108968.1:6965-9118 GCF_000183805.2 Loa loa | reverse complement strand
GTCTTAAGGTAAAGGACAAATAAAAAAAGAAAAAGAAAACGAGGAGAAAAACAGAAAATCGTTTCAAATAAAATTAAGCTTAGTTTAAAGTTATTGTAAGTTTGTTGCTAATTATTAATTAACTTAAAATGAGTTAGTAAAAGGGTTTTTAATATATTTATTAGAAGTATGAAACGATTAAATGGTTTATCGATGGTGCTAATGCTAATGGTCTTGAAAAGCTGCACCCTTTTCATCGGCTAACCAACAATGTTTCATTGCTAGTACTACATTTATTACTACTATTATTTACTAATTTACTCTTCGATGCTTGATGTTCCAAATAGAGCCTTTTGTTGTAATCGGATTTCGACAATTTTTCATTATCCAAAGGAAAATCTAATGTAATATTTGTTATAAATCACACCCGCAAATATGTTCATTGTGTTAATTAAAATTGTATATATACTCAAGGCTATAACTGGAAGATCATTTTTCCTTTTCAAACACTCAACCAAGGAGTGCACCGTACATTGTATCCTCTATTCTCTTCGATAAATATTTTACTACTATCCTCTGCGTTATTACAATCTACTATCTTCTGCGAATAAATAATTTCCTCCTGAACCGAACCAAGAATACCTTCTCAGAATATTCGTCTGTGCCAATGAACAAATCCTTCCAAATCAAACTATTTTATTTATCAATTTTTCCTACACAATTTGTATAAATTTATTAGAATACCTTTTTCCTTTTTCGTTTCTTTTTTCTCCTTTTTTTTATATCGATCAATGGAAAATTTGGCGTTTTTTGTATGCGTATTAATATTAGGCTTTACCTGTTTGAAATGTTAGAAGAGAATTGGAAAGTAAATATCCTACTAGGAAAAATTAATTCAAGATTAGAGAAGAAGCCTTTAGTAATTAACAAAATGAGCCACCATTCCTTGCCTTGATAGCTATTTAGATTGACAAGAAATTTTATTAAAGTTGAATCATGGACGCCTGAGTCAATTTTGGAAAATTTTGCATATGTCGATATGTCAAGGTTAATTAGTAGGATTCAATAATAGTTAATGCTTCAGAGGAATTGCAAGAATTTATTAATAAAATATTAATGTAAGCTAGACTTACACCAAGCTTGCAAGAGTGCCAGAATAGTCAAGCGAAGGTTTCAAATGTTACATTATAGAAGTAGCACTATTGAAATTTCGATCAATCGCTATATATATTCTTATAAAAAGTAATGTACCTTGAAGGATGCATCATAAATGATTTAAACTGTTGAAGATAGTGCTAAATTTCAAAAAAGGGAAATAAAAACGAATTCAGAAAAAAAAAAGTGACAGAAGTAGACGGATATATTCAAGTTGAAAACCGATCGAATTACTTTTCACATTGTTCCTGATCATTTCATAAATCGGTATTATCATAGCTTCTGTTATTCTTTTCTTTAAATAATCTGTAGGAAGATTTGTGTAATTATGCGAAATGTTACTAAATGAATAATAATGTTGGTAAATTTTGATCCGGAATGCACGATTGCATTCCGGACATTGGATTAATGGTTTATTTAATCCACTTGTCGAAAAGGACTTCTTTTTGAACTGATGAGTTGATCAATTTAGGTGTCAAAGTATCTATTTTTAAATTTTATGTAACAAATTATTTACTTGAGAAGTTTACGAATTCTGATTAAAACCACTCATAACACTTTTTTTCGATTTTGCCGACAGAAGCTGGTGGGTATGTTTGGGATATTTGAAAAAGCATGATCTATATTGGGTTTAGTGTGGTACAAAACTATTATCAAATCAAATTAATTATTATCCGATTAATCGGGCGGAATGGCTCATATAGCTCTAACCGACAACAATCCAGAATGACAAATTAATTCCTTGATAACGGATTCAGTAATGACATCAGGTTTGTATAAGCAAGATTTAAAAGCAATTCTTTATCATTATAACAGACAAATTACTTCATCAAAGCATTTATCAAAACTGGTTAAAGATATTTTTGATATTTCCGAAATTTCGCCAAGGAGTGCAAGCATTCGTCGGAGTAGTCAAAGCTCCAATGGAAAATTTTTTATATATTCTTTTCATATAAAATCCTTAGATAATTCTCCCAAGATAAAAAGAAAGTTAAATTTTAAACCAAAATTTTTTTTTT
>NW_018108968.1:2662-6945 GCF_000183805.2 Loa loa | reverse complement strand
AACACTTTTTTCGATTTTGCCGACAGAAGCTGGTGGGTATGTTTGGGATATTTGAAAAAGCATGATCTATATTGGGTTTAGTGTGGTACAAAACTATTATCAAATCAAATTAATTATTATCCGATTAATCGGGCGGAATGGCTCATATAGCTCTAACCGACAACAATCCAGAATGACAAATTAATTCCTTGATAACGGATTCAGTAATGACATCAGGTTTGTATAAGCAAGATTTAAAAGCAATTCTTTATCATTATAACAGACAAATTACTTCATCAAAGCATTTATCAAAACTGGTTAAAGATATTTTTGATATTTCCGAAATTTCGCCAAGGAGTGCAAGCATTCGTCGGAGTAGTCAAAGCTCCAATGGAAAATTTTTTTATATATTCTTTTCATATAAAATCCTTAGATAATTCTCCCAAGATAAAAAAAGAAAGTTAAATTTTAAACCAAAATTTTTTTTCTTACTATGAAACTTGTATACGGAGAGAAGAGATAAATAGTTTTGATATACTGCAAGCAGACAATTTTCATTGATGGCAAAATATTTTGAAGTCGTCGAGGAAGTTGCCATCGTCGGCAATGCTAACATTCGAAGATATTACCATTAGAGTTGTCGATGTTAATATCTTCGATATTAACAACAACATCGTCGGGGATGTTAAGATAGTTGAAGATGTCATCATCGGGATAGTCCAAGATGTTAAATTTTTCTGAGGGATACTCATCATTCGAGTGATCTTGTTGACTTGCTGAACTTTGACCAGCAGTGTGATGATTTCGTGCGTCTGCCAAAATATGTTCCAACTGTGGATTTCCTTCTCTTGGGTCTAGAATGAACATTGCTTAGATATCACTTCATTGTTCATTCATTTCAGGTTGATAAATAAATGCTAAAAGCTCTGCTGAATTTGCAAAACTGGGAAGCTCTGCAGGACTTTTCAATGATTTCTTATTATTGAGGAAGTTTTTACTCTGAGGTTTGTGTTGATAGAATTTTTTGTGTCTGGAAAATGATGCTTTGCTGTGGTATTCTTTTCCACAATTGGGATGTTTGCATTGATAATGAAATGGTTTATTGTGCGTCTGGAAATGTTTTTTATATTCGCCTTTGCCCTGCATGGTCGCACTGCAGTCAAGATGTGGGCACGTATATATCTCTATATCTGAAAAACAACTGTTATGTCATTTGTGTTTGCTTAGTTTTTCTATCATAGCATTTGGTAATTAATTGACTCAATTTGAAAATTGATCATGAAGATATCAATTCCATAAGACAAACTTCACATTCCAATTAATTTAGAACACACGAAACTGTTCACTTTCTTGTTTATATTTGCCACAGAAGCTAAGTCTTAATGTTACATTTGATGGAATCTCGTACAACGGATGGTTGTGATTTTTTTGTGTGGGCGAGAACAGCTTCGATTAAGATTAATTACTCCTTGTATTTTCAACTTCACGCAATTGAGTGAAAGCAGTGAAGTGAAAGGGATTAAAAAGATATATCATCATATAATTCTTTACTACTTGTTCCCGGTAATTGTCCATTAACATTCCCCATCTACTATCATATGTAACCGTATCTGAGCCAATTAGTGCTAAATCCAAATTGTTGTGGATGTAAAGTTTTCTGAGAAATACTCATTGCCCCAGTCATCTTGTTGACCTAATGAAGCTTGACCGACAATGCGATGGTTTCGCATGTCTACTAAAGTATGTCCCAAATGCGGATTTCGTTCCACTCGGCCTAAAGTTATCTTATAAAATCAAACGAAGTGAGTGATCAGCGGCCGTTTGATTCCAAAGATCGAATTAGGTACTGTTTTTTCACGCGTTTATCATTGCATTAAAAAACCGATGTAAACATAGAAAAAAATACAATAGAATATTCGTTCCATTATTGTGATACATTATTGTCATCATTGTCAACACCATTTAAATTCATCGGACTGTAAGGAGCTAATTGTTTGAATTCTGCCATCCCGTTCATTGTCATATCAGTAACTGCCAAACACTAACTGTGGTTAACGACAAGCAGCTGTCTACTTTGGTCAGAAAAACATTGCAGTAAGTATTGAGTTTTGTATTGCACTTCATTGCCGTTAATGTTTTACAACACATTTTTATGTGAACATACACGTTAAAAACTTCTCTTGCTAAACATAAGCTTTGCAAAACTAACCTCTAACTCCGTGGCGTTGTTTCTTGTGGTTTTCTAGTCCATTCTTATATGAAAAGAAAGAGCCACAGATTTCGCATTGAAGTTTAGGTTGATGTTTCTCGTAATGCTGTCGAAGTAATTTTAGGGTACGCCATTTCCTTCCACATGTGGACCAAGTACACTTGTATAAACCTTGTTCCTTGTGCGTTTCAAGATGTTTTAAATATTCCTTATTCGTCAGCGTAGTCGCATTACAATAACGACATTCATGCTTCTGTTTGACTGAAAAACTGATATGATTTTTTGTGTTTACAAGTACCATTTTATATGCTAATAATGAAACTGCTGATCTAACTGCGGATCTTCCGTTGAGCATGGAATGAGCATTTCTTACCTGGACTATTTTGAACTGAAGCGATGCATAACAGAAGATTGAACCAAATAATATATGCCATCGATACGGTGAAGAACAACGCGTAGTATAGAATTTTTGAAATGGCAGAAATGCTGGAAAGGAAGCTTTTTATTTCAGATTGGTTGGAATTAAACGGCCAAAGGTTCAAACAGATTTTAATTTATGCGATTCACATTATTTTTTATATTTCTTTCTCTTGCATTCTCATTTTCTGATCTCTGAACTGGTAGTTGATGAATGCGCTTTGGGACTATTATGAAATAGTGAAAGCTTGAATGTTTCGATGACAGAGGAAATGTAAGGATTTGCATAAATTAAAACTGGTGAATTATTGTATTGTGTGAAGATTTGCATGAATTAAAATTGACAGATTATTTTTATTAACTGTCATTGGTTAAAGGAATATTTAATCCGTACAGTACTGAATAACTTTATTTGCATTTTGTAGCATTGTTATGAAAATTTTCAGTTTTTCGTTTCTATTTATTCGAAAATAATGGTGAAACAATTTTTCTAATGAAAAGTGCTTGATCAGTGTGAGCTAACAAAAGCGCTAATTCTTGTAATGGCAAAATCAATCCTTGAAGGATATAGATAAAAACCATATGATGACAATAAAATATTTTTTTCTTCTTTCATTCACTAAATTAGTGGTTTGGAAATTTATATGGTGGTGACGTTTTTTTTTTTTTCTGGTTGCTATAAGTAACGGACGAGGATGACTTTTAATAATGAACTGTTTATTTTATGACAATACAGTTAGTGATTTAATTTGAAGTTATTTATTTTATCTCCTGGAAAAAATTTTTGAGGGCAGAGGAATGGTAGCGAAATGATAAGACTTATTTAGTAAAGCAAAATCTTCTCTTTGTAGAATCTGGTAATAGGTATAATTCTATATATGTTTGATAAATGAGAATCAAAATTCATTCAAATTTAATTCTTTCAGATTTTATTACAACAGCAATTGAAAGATGCTTCTAACCGAAATAACTGTTTGCCGCAAATTAAGTTGGAAATGGAAAAAAAGAAGTGACTGAGTGAAATTTATAACAAAAAATTGAGAAAAAAATTGATGAAACGAAAATGAATCACAAATTATGCATCTCTATGCTGATTTTTAACGTTTCACATGATCGAATACCCAATTTAACATTTCATATAATTATGTTTAATCATATATATCACTTAATGTTAAACGCAAAGGTGTGCCATATAATTTGTATTTTACAAAATGAATGCAAATCTTGAACTGAAGCGATACATAGCAGAAGATTGAACCAAATGTATGCCATCGAAAGAGTGAACAGCGCGTAGTACAGAATTTTTAAAATGGCAAAAATGCTTGTATGGAAGCTTTTTATTTCAGATTGGTTGAATTAAACGACCAAAGGTTCAAATAGTTTTTAATTCGTGCTATTCAAATTATTTTTTTATATTTCACTCTTTTGAATTCTCATTTTCCGATCTCTGAACTAGCAGTCGATCAATACGCCTTCGGACTACTAGAAATAGTGAGAGATTGGAAGTTTCAATGACATAGATAATATAATATTTGCATAAATTGAAACTAGCGGATTGTTTGTATTCCTGGTTATAAGAATATTTAATCCGTACGGTATTGAATAACTCTGTCTGCATTTTGTGGCATTGTTATGGAAATATTTGGTTTTCGTTTTTGTGGGGTTAGTCAATTGTTGA
>NW_018108968.1:0-1280 GCF_000183805.2 Loa loa | reverse complement strand
GGAAAAATGAAGAAAAAAACAGATGAGGGCGACTTTTATTAATGAATTGCTTATTTTATGGCAATAAAGTTAGTGATGTTATCTGAAGTTATTTTTATTTTATCTGCTGGAAAAAATTTTGGGGGGCAAAGGAATGATAGCGAAACGATAAGAGAGTTGAGCTTATCTGAATAATACAAATGATATTCTTATAGGACCTTCACATTTCGTTTACTTTAAGCTGATATATTAGTAAGTATAAGCCAATACTTTTAAAAAACATTTCACTCATTCCTGATTCTTCGCAATTTCTGAGTTTTTTTATTTTTGAAAAAGAAAACTGAAATTATTTTCAGCAAACCTTGGAAGCATTTAGGAAAACTGAATGTGTCTTCAGTAAGCATTTCCGAAATTAGTGCTGTCATTTCCCTTTTTGTGGGGAGTCTTCTTCCTATCGCATTTATCTACGAGCAACGCATCTTCTCATAATATGCGAGAAATTTCCAGCGGATAAATCTTCAACCAGTTCAAGATGAACTGCCCCAGTCGTTAAACATGTAAAGAGGGCGATCCATCTTTTTACTACTCCAGTAGGCGATTTAATCGAGAGGGGGTCCAAATAATCTAAGCGTACCTGCTCGAATGATCTTGATCGCCTTACTGGTGATTCTGGTAAGCTTGGCATTGGTGGCAATTTAAAGGGTTTTGCTTTCCATCGCTTGCAAGCCATGCAAGAGGATATTGTTCGTTTTATTGTGGCCCTTCATTTCGGAATCCAAAATCTGCGCCTTATTGCAGATAAGGTGTGCGCGACACCAGCGTGGTACAACCTATCATGTTGTTGCCAAATGATGAATTTAGTTATATCGTTCTTATTTGGTAAATAAATGGGATATTTGCTTTCATTATCCAGTTCTGAATCTTCTAGTCGAATATTGAATCTCCACAACTTGCCATTTCTTTGTTGGAAGAGATCCCATCTCTCTATTTCTTCACTCGTTAGGTTCTGCGATTGTGCCTGCCTGATTAATAACCACTCTGCTCAATTGTAATCGTCCTTTGACATTTTGCTACCTGTTATGGACAATGATTTTAGCCAAGGTATATCCCTTTTACAAGACCTTTTAATGAATCGAAGAGTCCAAACGGTTACTTTAATTATCTTAGCCCATTTACTAAAGCGGTGTGTTTCAATAAATTGGATTTTATCTTTTACATAATCATTTGTGATAGTCTTCGCTAAATTTGTCATTACCGCTTGTATAATCTCGTCCTCTGCATTGTAACTGAACCCTCCGTTA
>NW_018108967.1:12064-12885 GCF_000183805.2 Loa loa | reverse complement strand
GCGATAAGGAGAGCTATATTTTGTTCTTTTTTAATTTATTTCCATAATCATCATCGAAGATGATTTATGAAAAAAAAAAAGACTAAGGCAAGAATCCATTTGTTGAAATATTTTTGCTAAATTTTTCGCTATATCATAAAAGTTATCATTCCTAACTTTCTAATCAAATTAAAATTTCCATGTTTTTTTTTGGTGTTTCATAAGTTGGATGTTTGCTTCATTTAAAAATATTTCATATGTATATTGTGAACATTTGATAATTCAACCAATTAATTATTCTCAAAAATAAAACATTATCAACTGATAATAATCAAAATTTAACAAAAATTTCAAGTAATCATCATATTCTTTATTATAAGTCCTTTTATTTTTTCACTTTTTTTATAAAATGCAATAAAATATAATTTAAATGAGCCATGAATATCTTCAAAAAAATCCAAATTGCATAAAAAAAATCAAGCAAACCGTTACATGTTATACCTCATGTTGCTAATATCGCGAATGGAAACACAAAGGAACAGTAATCCTCTTTGGTTAAAAATTAACATCACTGTATTGTATGTGTCTATTGTTTTACATATGCGCTAACAAAGAGCGCCACATCAATATGCATTCCACAAAAAACGTTATTTCATGTAATCTTAGAAACAATCCCAAAGCCCTCCCATTGGAGGAAGCTGTAGCGAATATCGTTCGGGTTCGTTTGAGAGGGTGATGTCGGAGACCACTATTGCCAGCAATATAACGCGAGATGTCGTAGCGTTAAGTTGAATTGAGTTGATGCAAATACGATGATTTGAGTTGAGTTGTACACGCACCAG
>NW_018108967.1:7814-11276 GCF_000183805.2 Loa loa | reverse complement strand
AATGTGCATTTCCGTTAGACAAAGATAACAAAAGAAACATTTGGGAGATTATTTTAAACAATATAAATTGGTTAGATAATTTACAATAGGAAATTTATTTGATTATATATTTGTATGGTTGGAGTCTCGCGAGTAAAAATTCGCGACAGAAGTGAAGGATTCTGAGCATCAAAATCATTTTACAAAAGTATATGAACTGGGTTTGTTGATTGGTCAGCACTTGAAGGAGACTGAAGTTCTGTGCTAGCCTGCATCACAGCAAGACTACCATCGTTTCCCACATCATCGTAGGTGAATCAGAGCTCTAATCAGACCAGTAATTCAACTATACAGGTGGAATCATGATATCGGATGCTAAGATCGGGAAAGAGATTGACAACAAGTTAATAAAGGTAGATAGAGCTTCCGGAGAACTTCAACAAAGATTCTGGTGCGTAAAGAGTTAAAGACAAGTATAAAGATTAATGCATATAAAACCACTGTACTACCTATTCTTTTATATGAGTCCGAATCATCGGTCATTTACCGCCACTATTTGGATTCCTCGAATGTTTCCACCAGCGCTGCTTTCTTATGATCCTAAACATGCACTGACTGCTTGACTAATGTTGCTGTTCTTTAAGAGGCAAGGGTCACCAGTATTGTGGCCATACTATTGAGGAGATGACACATCTTCAGGATATAGGATAATCACATCCCTAAAATTGCGCTTTACGGCGAACTCGTCACTGGTTTCCGTAAAAGAACTCTAAAGAGAAGATACAGGGATTCCCTGAAACAATACCTCAGCTTTGGCCAACTAGACTACTATTGATAGTCCACGCTGACCTCGAACTGGGTGACATAGAAAGACATGATCCATAGGATTGTTACTTCCTTTGGAAACATTACCCTTGAGAAGATAACGCTGAAAGAAAACCGTATCTCGCCAATACCGCTTAAGGAAGCTTTCGACTGTGTTTTTTGCAACCGGATTTGCCGATTCCGCATTGGGGTTTAGAGCAAGTTTCACATATCTTTGTTCACGAACTCTAACCACAGTACCTCATGAAACAATGAGAATATCGGTTTGGAGTCTGAAATCGAATTTGTTCTAGAAATTGGCATTTTGTAATCGAGAAATTACAATTCTGGAAATTCTTGAAATTACCAATTTTTAAGAAAATACTAGAAATTTAAACGAGAAATTTACATTTACGCCATGAATGTCAAACAGATATTAAAATATTTCTTGGATTAAATTTATTCAGAATTAGTTGCAAAGTTGTAAAATGAAGATAGCCATGGAATACTGGGCAAGAAAAAACTATGTGTACCTTTGACCTCTGTATTGTAATGAATTTATTTTGGCTACTGCCTAATCGATTATTTCTTTTTAGAAATACACTGTTCTACTTTTGATTGCTGTAAAATTCACTTCGGCTATTGTAAATTCATCTTCATTAGTGTCAATTTATTCTGGCTACTGTCAATTTACTCGATTACTGTAAATTCACTTTAGCTAATGTGAATTCACTTTGTTTATTATAAATTCATATTCATTAGTGTCAATTCATTCTGGCTATTGTCAATTTACTCGATTACTGTAAATTCACTTTGATCACATATAGAAGCAACAAAATATCAAAATGAGCCGATAAATTTGCAGAAAAACATTAAACAAAATATCAGATTAACCAAAATCGCTTGGCGATTTATTACTTGGCGGTTATTGCAGGCTTATTAATGGATGTCATTGCATTTTGACAGTTATCGTATGCTGGATCATTTTTCACTGTGCAAGAAATTTGATCAGGTATTTGGCGCTTCCTGAAAATTGATTTCCGTTACTTCTACTTTGGATCCTGGAGAATGAATTTCATTAAAAAGTTATATTGATATTACAAAGCAACTAATCGGAAAATGATTTAATTTTACCTAATCCTTCTAATTTTGTCACAAGTTTTCAATTCCTTCACTTTTCGACCAACATATTTGAGGACATAATCTCCTATACCGTCACATCGTTTCACCATATCTTTGGATGATGACCAAATGATAGTACCTTGTACACCCATAACAAAGGCTGTATTCAGTGAATGGGATAAGTCTTCCTGAAAATTTGGTAATTGAAACTTTTGATATAATTAGACGGAAAGTACAAATCTAAGATATTTCAAATATAATGACAGATTATAATGCAAAATCGGATATTGCATGTATAAATTTGTAAAATCTGGTTTGCGTTTTGATTTTTTTTTTTTAAATGAGAAATTTGACTTGAGTATAATATGGATTAGTAGATTCCAATGGAAAGTACTCAATGCCATTGAAGGTGAATATCGGTATTGACAAGTTCTCTGCACAACGTTTAGCTTCTTGAAGGACGGAAGTGACGTACAAACAACCAGTACGACCACTATTTCGGCTTGGCAAATAAATGGATGGATAAAAAGCGGTAGCTTCAGCATACAGAGGTTGTAATCTGCATAACTTTTTCAAATTTTTTTATTTAAAAAATTGATGAAATAAATTTTGAAGGAATGAAGTAAAAACAGAATGTTGCAAATGTAATAAACAACGAAGTATAAATGAGGAATATGCAAATTATTTTTTAGAAAAAATTATTATAAAAAATTTGCAAAAATGAAATAAATTACGTGACGGTATTATCTGTTGAAGGCAATATTTCATGTAATCTTAAATTTTCCTTGAAATTTCATTCCTAACCAGAAATATTTATGCTAACCGATTATTGAATTCTTCAAATACTTCGCCGCATCCTACAGTGCCATTTTTTCCTGCACTGTAATTGCAAAATGGCATGCCATAAAATCCCCATAAGGCATTTGGTCTCATTTTTTTTGCTTCACGAATAGTTTCCGTTAAAAATTTCCTAAAGTACAGCTGTTCACTAATTTGAACTGAACATCGTCGACAAATAAAATTTTCGTTTTAAATGTCCTACAGTAACCTAAAAAATTATTTGCTTTTTTCGGTTCAAAGGTTGAAAAGCAGATAATTTACTCACATTGCTGCCTGATTGAATTCTTGTTTAGCCAGTTCATCACCTTTGGTTAAGTTTTTCCTGTATTTTTGTATTGTTCCTCAACATAAGCCAGAGATGCATTACGGTAAATCCGTTTCGTATACCAGTTATGTTCCCAAAGTGGTCTCCAATCTTCGTAATCGATTATTGCCAAACCATCGAAATTCGTATTCGGTATCTCTTTGTCTATATCACTGCGAACTTTCGACAAATGCGCTGAAAGATTTGCGCGCTGCAAAATGGAATTAATTTCATTGAAACAGAAAATGAATGAATTAAAATTGAATTGAAAAAATTTGATATTCTATTGGAGAGAAATCTATGAAATTACATTGATATATCCTCAATAAACAACTAAATATGGTTGTATACCGAAGAATGATTCAATCTATCATCAAAACTGATTCTCAAAAAGTAGACTTTATTATGTATGT
>NW_018108967.1:2051-7644 GCF_000183805.2 Loa loa | reverse complement strand
GGAAAAAAAAGCAAGGCTTCTTATAATATTTCAAAAGATTGCCGCAATTTTGAAGCTAAGCAATACAGTATTATTTGATAATTACATTGATTCATTTCATTATTGCAAAGATAACAAACTTCAAATTGATTCCATTGACGGGCATTAATTACAGTTAACCAAGTAATGGTTAAAAGTTGGGAAAATGATTGGATCATTTGATGGATGAATACTTCCTTAAAAGAATATATCCTAATATATGGTAGAGTTAATCATTTTTTTAAATTAATTACAAACGCTGAAAGTATGATACGAATTGTAATTGATGTAAATTAATTCGAAGAAATTAATCACTTTATCTTATTGGATAACAAGGAGTGCTTGATTTAAATATCATGTATGCAAGGAATTTGAGGGTTCATTTTCTTAATTTTACGATCTTTCAGGTTCCCTAATTCGTTTACGATCATTAGTGATTATGAATTAGGATTGCTAATATTTTGATAGGATAAGAAAATTCTATTGACTCGTAATAAGTGCTAAATTTAAATAAGTGCTAATTTTGTTTTTGTTTTTATTCTTTTTGATTAACAGATTCAAATCAATGAGATAATGTTAAAGCACATATGAATACAATGAATTAATCCTGAAATATTTTTGAAACTATAAATTAGAAGAAATAATTTTAATGATGTAAAGGGATGCTTAAGGAAATATTCTGAAACGAATAAATTTCATTTTAATTTTCTTGCTTTTAAAGCTTTTATTACGATGAATTTTAAAACATTTTAAAAATAACACTGTGTAAATTGTTTAAACAGATTAAACAAACGAACAGATTGAATGTTATCCTTTGTTTCTCTTATTTAGAACATCATTTGACAAATATTTTCATACAAACTATTTTGATCGATAAGTATGGTTGACTATTTGAAAGATTATAAAAAAAAAATATATATATATATATTTCGATTATATTGATAAAAAAATCAAATAATTTCAGTTATGACAAAAAAAAAGAAAAAGGAAAAATTATTTTAATTTCACATCAACCATATCGATTTGATTGTCTAGTGTTAAATGTTAAATTTAAATTTGGTAATGAAATATTTATTCGAATGAATTTCATATTTATTAATTTATTCATATTCATTTTCAAATGCTTAAATTTTATTCT
This sequence comes from Loa loa, assembly GCF_000183805.2. Classification (NCBI taxonomy): domain Eukaryota; kingdom Metazoa; phylum Nematoda; class Chromadorea; order Rhabditida; family Onchocercidae; genus Loa; species Loa loa. The sequence goes on along the minus strand of NW_018108967.1, from coordinate 6,488 downwards.
CAAAAATTTAAATTCATACTACTTTTTTGGCAGTTTATGTATTCTAATTTCATTTTCAAATACTTAAATTTTATTCTCAAAAATTTAAATTCATACTATTTTTTGATGGTTCATGTATTCTAATTTCATTTTCAAATGCTTAAATTTTATTCTCTTTAAATTCATACTATTTTTTGATAGTTTATGTATTCTAATTTTTATTTAACAAAATAATAAATTTTCAAATTAGATTGATCAATTATTGTTATATTAGATCTTTGATGCATGGAAACAGTAAATAGGCATTTTCCTTTGATTGTTCATTTTGTTGAAAAGTACAACTTTTTTTCTTTATTTGATTTATCCATGTATATAGCTATTCTTCTTTTTTTAAAAATTATTTTATGCTATAATTAGATAAATGATTGTGAAATATTTTGATTATTGGATGAACATAAAATTTTAAAAAAGTAAAAAAAAAGCTAAACTAAACTAGCAATGGCATAAAATTATATTATCAAATAATAATTCCTAATATCTAAAATAAATTTCAATTTTATTTTTCATTTATATTCTCATAAATTATCACTCCAAATAATTTGGCAATAAATTTTGCATGCTTGCACAACTTTCAATTTGCATTAATAGAGAGGAATGAGCGTTATATTCATGTATTTAAGAACAGTTCGTAATTACAGTACTATTCTGCTTATTTATAATCATCTTTACCGTACTCTCCCGTGAAATGTATGCTTTGTTGCTAACATTATTGAAGCATTTTTTGCAACCATTGAAAAATTTAATTGATACCTTAATTCATTAGAAGGAAAGTAATTTTTGTTTGGAATAGTAATGTATGACGAGATAAACCAACAAAAAGATCAAATGATAAGATTACAGTATCCATTCGATCGGTTATTTGAAATGTTTGTTGAAAATTTTTACGAACAATGAAATTTAAATATTAAAAAAATTTAGCGAAAAAATAAATTAGTTCTTTTAGCATTTTAATATTTGCTCTGATGAATGACAATATGCTAATAATTGATAATTAACAAAATTATTAACTTAAAAATAATAAAAATTTTAAATATAAATGTAAAATATTTTTCAAATGTGTAATCGTTTATGTTCTTTAATGCTTTTTTAGCAATGTTTTACTCCATTCAAAGCATTTTATTAGCATATTTTTGTCGTTGATTGTTTATAGTAAAACAAAAAATGACAAAAACTAATAGCAATTAATATTTGGCGAAAAATTTGAATTCAATTAATAGTTGCAATGTGTAAAACTATAACTAATTAGAAGTTACTGTTTCAGGTACAAAATTTTTTAAATAATAATTTGAAGGTATAATAAGAGAGTAATAGAAATATGTAATAATAGTATTATTAATATGATCAAAAGCAATCAATCTTTACTAATGTTATGCTTTGAGTAATTAATGCATTTATTTCAATCTTCAAGCTATTGAATATTTTCATAATGGAAATTAATATTTTTACTAATTTAAATGAAAAATTTATATTTATTATACAAATAGCAAATAAATATTGAAATATTATTTTTTATATCAGATTCAATCAAAATTAATTACAAAATTCTAAAACGAAAGAAAAAAAGGTATGGAATACTCGAAGGAAAAAAAAAAGAAATCATATATTCTTTGTATTGTAATGTTGAATGTATTTCGATTATTATTTAGCTGATCTTTTATGATAATTTCTGATTAATTACTGTAAATTCAATTTGATTACATGTGGAAGGAATAGATAAATTTGTCGCAAAATGTTAAATAAAATGTTAGGATATCAAAAAAATTTTACAATGATTTATTATTTGGTAACTATTTTATCCATTACAGTAGATTTAAAAGAATGTACATTTTATGACAGTAATTAATTATCTATCAGTTCATTTCTGATTACATAAAATGATTTACAATGCTTGTGATGCATACTGTGGCATTCACCAAAAAGTAATTTTTGTTTCATTTGTTTTATTCATTTTACTCGTAATACGATAATAACATTATTAATACTAATGCAATACATTGCAAGTGAAGAAATTCAACAGAAAGTTGTTGTTATACTGTACTGATATATTGATATTCTGAAGCAATCACTTGTAAAATGTTTCAATTTCACCTTTTTTTAATGTTAAACTTTCGAAAATCTTGTCAATTAATGATCTTTTGGTATAATATATTTATAAATAAAATTACCGATACCATGATATCAGGCCGCCATATTACCGTATACACCATTGATTTCTGTATTGCAATATTAAATTTATTATGATTAATGCCTAATCGATCTTTGCTGAAATGCATTATTTTATAATAATTTTTTTAAATTTATTTTGCAGCACTTTACTTCTGATTACTGTAAATTCATTTTGAGCACCATAAATCCACTTTGATTACTGTTAATTCACTTTAATAACCGGGAACTTTCGTTTCATTACAATGAATTCGTTTTAATTATTATAACTTCAATTTGATTACTGTTAACTTATCAACTTATCTTGTTTATTGTAATTTCACCTGAAGTACTATCAATTCAGTTTCACAACTGTTAATTCACATCCTTTACTTTCCTTTACTTTCACTAATATTATTTCATTCCGTTATCAATTTACTCAGATTACTGTAAATTTACTTTGATTACATATAAAAGTATTGGAATAATTAAAATTAGGAAGAAAATTGCCAGTAAAATCATTAAATCGAAATGTTTATTGTTAAAAATTGAATGCAAATTTTGCTGTCTAAATTATGCAAAGCAAACTTTAAATATTTCAAATTTCTACAATTTGTCATGAAATAATAATGAATGGTAGTAATCTTTAATCTAAAAATGAAACCTGCTCAAGCATTATTTATTGTTAAAAATTCAAAATCAATGGAATAATTTTTTTTTTTAAAATGGCATTCCAATGCAGGAAGTGATGTTAAAATATTGAAAAGTGCAAAATGCTGAAATATCTAAAAGTGCGTGGTATGATAGCATGAAATAAAATATAGCTAATATGAAATATAGCTAATAAAATATAGCTAATATAGCTAATATGTAATATGAAATTAAAAGGGCAAATGTGAAATTAGCCAATAAAAAATTAAAACATAGTAAAATAAAAGTTGATTATGCTAATAAATTCATTTTTAAAGTATTAGCAATAAATCATAATTTATATTTAATTAATCATAAAAATTACATGAGAAGAAATTCAAAAAAAAAGTTTTTAATGTTTTGCAAAGAAATAAATGAATGTATAAAAGGTAGTAGGAGTTTCATGTCATAGGAATTGATAATTATAACTTTGCTTAAGCTTTTCCTTTCATATTTTTTCAAATTTTAATCAATGCAATTTGTTATTTGCTCAAAAATTTTAATCAAAACTTTTGAGACACATTTTTTTGAAAAAGAAATTTTCAATAGTTTAAAAATATCAATCACTACCATTTGTTTTATATATTATATGAATTAACAATTAGCACACATTAATTACGATAGTCGAAATTTTAAATGCTCTCAGTGATTACCTTAAATTAAAATTCAAGAAATTTCGTACCACTTTAAAACAATAATTAATGCAAGCAATAAATTTTGATTATTTTTGCAAATCATTTTCTCATTTCTTTTTTTTTTTTGATCATCAAACAAATGATAAGCCAAAAGTCTATAAATGCAATTAATTGCAACATTAACATTCTCATTTTAATTAATTCAATTATAATTTATTATCATTTTCATATCATTTTATTAACTTATCAGATACATATATAGTTGAATCATATTTTTACTTCTTTCTTTTAAACAAAAATACTAATTAATTAATTGAAAAAATTTTTTAAAATTGATGTAAATGAATAAATGATAATATTACGATTAACAAAAAAAAAAAAAAGAAAATAGGATGGGAAAAAATTTTAAATATGATAGAAAAGGAAGAAAAAAGATGAAAAAGATGAAGGAGAAAAAAAAAAAAGAAATTTCTTCACAAACATTATTGAAGATTAATTGAATTGGAAAGGAAAGGATATATTACTGCAATTTATTTCAAATCATTTATTTTAATACGACAAGCATAGCAACTACAAATTATTATTCGGTTAATTTATCTATCATTTCTTCCTCATTTTTTTTTTTCATTTCCGCGTTTTACCAGATATTTTCATCAATTCCAAATTAATTAATTAATTATTGATGATAAAAAGGCGATGATATATATTGATTATTATTAATAAATAATAATGAAATATAAATTCGCGCAATTAATTATCATATCTTATCCATATATTATCCATTTTTTTATTGTATAACAAAATTAATTAGTTAATGATTTATAAGCAATGCAATGAATATTAAATGTCTATTTCTTTTCCAACATTATTTTACATCTATTAAATCACTTTTTTTACGTTTTAAATTTCTAATTTTCCTTTTCTTTTTTTT
>NW_018108967.1:0-1130 GCF_000183805.2 Loa loa | reverse complement strand
TAAATAAAAAATAAAACAAAAACTTAAAATATGAAATAGTTATATTTAAAAAAAAAAACTATTCCATTATTTTGAAGTACTTGTGAAATTATGAAAATATTAGTTTAAAATGAAAAAGAAATTCATTATCAAAATATCATTATTATAATATCATATTATTGATAATAACGATAATTTATATTACACGAACTATTATTGTTTCATGTTATGAAGTATTTTAAATCAAAATTTAAATTTATTTATTTATGTAAATATTATTACTTACCTATTTTTTCCATATAATTACTGCTTTATAAGAACTATGATAACAATAATTACAATTAACATTTAGAATCGCGTAAATAAAATGAAAACAGAAATGAATTTGTTGACAGCATGTCAAAGTTCAAATATTCAACTGTCGTCGCCAATCGTACCAAGCAATTTAACAATGAAACAAACATACAAATCAATGCTTAATGATCTTACCAACGATTCAACAATACAAAAGGTTTAGATCAAAGAAAATTTTAAACAATTTTTTTTGTTAGCAAAATCAATTGTTAGTTACTCTATCAATTTGCATATGTTGTGAAGCCCAAATTTTAATCTAAATTAATTAAAAAAATTTTCTTTTATAATTTATTACATTAATAATTTATATCAGAAATGTTTTACTAAATTATTTGTTTAGGAAATAACACTTGGTGAACGAATAGGTTTTTACAAAATTTGTGAACAAATTGGGTCAGGAAGTTTTTCAAAAGTTAATCTTGGCAGGCACTGTTTAATAAATGGTTTGTTTTTGGATATTCCAAATATTTAAATTTCTAAAATATATTAATAAAATTTTAAAGCGATGAATAGAGATCTAAAAAAAACAGAAAACTAAAAAATCAAAAAGCCTGGAATACAAAAGATTTGCAGCAAATTATGGAACAATAGTTACGATGACGATAATAATAACAACAATAATAATAACAATGTTTATTATTATTGTTATTATTATTACTATTATTATTATTATTATTACTATTATTATTATTATTATTATTATTATTATTATTATTATTATTATTATTATTATTATTATTATTATTATTATTATTATTATTATTATTATTATTATTATTATTATTATTATTATTATT
>NW_018108966.1:7492-12921 GCF_000183805.2 Loa loa | reverse complement strand
AATAAATTGAGAATGGTGGAAAATATTTCATGATAAATGGTATTTTCAAAGTAATGCGTGAAATTTAAAGGCATATCAGCCTCAATGATGTATTTCCGTTTTTCATAAGCTATTGGGATTTAATTTATCATTAAGGAAATGATTATGATAAAACTGGTTCTGTTAATCTTAGTATCAATTATGCATAGTAATCTACGTTCGACAATAACAACCCAACCAAATTCTCTACAGTAATCACAATCATGAAAGTTTGCTTATAAGTTGTTGCAATTTTAATAGACCTAAAAAGTTTTAAGGGAAAAATAATGATATCTTGTTTTATATCAATTAGAATATATTAGGAAATTTTAAAAAATTCGAACAATAAATTAATTGGCTGAATGTGTTAAACTTTTTTTTTCAGCAGATCGATTAAGACTTCTGGTCGAAATGTCATCGTAATAATTTTGTAGATTTGCGGAATGAGGAAAAAATTTTCCGGGAAGAGGAAAAAATGAAATGAAACAAACCTTGCTGCTTGACTAGCATTCCAAGCTGTTATTCCAGCTGTTTGACAATCTGCTAACGAATTTCCAATATAGCTCATCCCGCCCGGTAAAAAATTATGTGCTGGAGAAGCGGTAAAACCAAGTGCAGCACTTGACATATGTGGTGCAGCTGCGTAAGCACCATTTTTGAAATATGCTGCAGCAGCCATATTTGCCGCAGAACTCATATTTGCCGCTGCGGCAGCACTTGTTACGCTTACGTTGGAATATATGACATTTGCTAGAATTTATGAAGATCATAGAATTGCCAATGAATCTGAATTCTGATTGTAATGAGAACGCCGTGAAATTAGATTTAAAATAGTAGAAATGCAAATGTTGTCTCACTATCAACAATGAAAGAAAGCATATTACAAAAAACCAAGGGATCTAAAACTTGACTTCACTCAACTGACATCTGCGCTTATCTTATGCTTCCAAAAAAAAAAGCTTATTTCGTTTATACAACAGTTCCAATTAACATTCATTATTGTATATATACAAATTATCACAAATCATTTGTTTTTTAATTTTCCATAATTATTACCGCCCATTATTAATTCATTTCTTCCTTTTTTCTTTTTTTTTTTACTAAAAATAGTAAGGACTTTATGGTTCTGATTTTTTACTTGAAAAGTTTTTAGTTTTCAATTCATTATGAAGATAACAAAGGAAAAAGTATTTTAATTATTTTGGCAGAAAATGTACCAAAATCATTTTGAAAGAATTTTATTTTATCAATTAATTTATCAATTGTTAGAGTAGAAATGAACTTCGAAATTATTTAAAGTTCAAATTATTTAATCATACATTTACTCTTTCCTTTCTTTCCTTCTTTTTTACAAATTTTTATTAATTAAAAACTATGATAAATGAAATAACAACGATATGGAGTAATTTGAAGTACTGTTAAGTGGGGAATTATATCGCTGGTTATGATAAAAATGAAGATTATGGTAATATTTATTTCTTTTAATTATCGTATAATCATAATTTGCATTCATTTTAAACTCTTAAAAGTTATTATCTAGCTAATTGTATTAACTAAGCTACAAATTTCCTCTAATTAATTGTTTAAATTTAATGTTGAAAAATGCTCGTTAATTAATATTTGATAACGATTGTATGTGTGAAATGATACTTGATAAGAGTAATATCAGTTAGTATTTTTCCAAAATTATAAATTTAAAAAGAATATTACTGTATAAAAGTTCTATCAGTTGATTTCAATAACACGCTGTAGAATTGGATTACTGTATGTCGGCAATGTGGAATTGGCTATGAATGGAGTTATGCATGATACGTTATCACAGCACTGATCATTAAATAATTTGTGTACAATTTTATTTTGAAAAATCAAAATTCAATCAGCTGATTAAAATAACAAAAGGTTGGAAGAGTTAAAGGTTAGCATGATGAGGAAATTGAATTTAGACGATTTCCTGAAATTATTGAAATATTTCAAACAAAATTAGCATTTTACTATTTAATTTACTAGCATACAATACGTCAGCTTGATTAGCAGTTCAGTGGATGTTGTAAAATATTTTAATAATATATAATTCATTATTTTTCATCACATCTTCTTCTTACGTTAATTATTAGGAACATTTGCGCCTATGAGGACAATTCATTTGTCAAAGGATTCAGCTTAATGTTGTAGATAATGTCATCACAAATAGATAGGCTAAGGAATGAATGGAAGTAATGATCAGTAGTTTGGCTCAATATAACACTAAAAATTAAAGATAAAGGAAAGCGGTAAGTCATAAAGTCAAATAGTTCTAAATAATACAATTGAGTAACTCTCTCAATGGATGGCATAAAATACTTCGATATAATTATAATTGAATAATTATAAGTCATAAAGTTGAATAACCACAAATCATATGGTTGAATAACCATGAGTAATAAAGTTTTAAATAACTAAGTAATTGAATAACTATAAGTCATATAATCTTTTCGTTCAATATATTTTTTATTGGATTGATTTGCTGTATATTAATTACATATAAAACGAAAATACTCATTAATCGATTTGATTTCATTTAATATTGCAAATAAATTGAAAAACAAAATTTAATTATCAAAAAGAAATAAATATTAAAACAGATTTATTTATTTGTTAACGAAAAAAAAAGACTAACAAAAGAGTGATTAATAAAAAAAAAAAGAAAAAAGGAAATAAGTGGTGAAAGTTAAACGATTATTATTTTAATTTAAATTTTGATGAAATGATAAACATTCATTTAAATGAACTTTTCTCGAATTAATCCAGTATTATCTGCTATTAAAACAGTTCGATAAATCGAAAATCTAACTTTAACCTATTGAAAGAAGATTTTCTTTCATATTATTATTGTTAGAGATTAAAGGGGAATAAATGATATGTAAAAAGTTTAAATGATGCTTAAATGAGCTTATATGAAAAGAGTATCATTTTGGTACTAATAGATTTAATCTTTTCTGAATTTATAAAATAAAAAAAAATTTTTTTTTGGTTATTAATGGATTAACAACAAAAAAAAAAAGAAAAGAAAAAAAACGAAAACAAATAAGGAAGGGAAAAGAAGAATAGAGTAAGGTAAAGTAAGATAGCATGAAGTAGACTAGGATTAGGTAAGGTAAGAAAGAGGGAAATGTTATGTTATAAACATGACATAATGAAATGTGACAAATGTCAATAGTAACCTGTAAGATGGAAGAACTTGAAAGTTTAATATGAGTAAATGTATAAAAATTTTACAAATTCCGTAATTGGATTAAACAATTCTCATGTTTGCCAATTGATGACAATGATAGGTAACAGCAGGTGAACCTTTTCCGGATTTTCTATTTCCGAATCAATCCACTCATATACTTGAAAGTTAATACCACTATGTTGTGGTAATCAGGATGATCTATTCGATTTAACCCGCCTAACTAACTCACTAACACTTCTAAGCTGGTAATTTAACCGGACTCAACTGCTTTCTTATCAAACAATTCTTATGCTCACCTTTTCCTCCTCCTCCTCCTCCTCCTCCGCCTCCTCCTCTTCCTTCTCATTCTTTCTAATCTTTTCATTCTACCATCCACCCACGCTTTTTTCCCTTTTAAAGCAGTATTTTAAGTACTATTTTGTAAACTATTAACATATTTTAACAATAAAATTTATTTCTAAAACAAAATTTGTACATTGTAAAAAGAAAGCGAAGAAAGGCAAAAAAAAAAAAGTTGCTTAGAGATGAGTTTAAAAAAAAAAAAGAAAAAAAGAATCGATGAGATGAGATGATTACGGTATGTCAGCAAATAGATATTATGAGAGGAAGAGATGAAGTGATGAAAGGATGGGACAATTTGATGGAAGTAATCAGGCACGGAAACACAGCCAGTTGACAGACAGATCGGTTGATGACTGTTTTGCAAATATCATTCATCCATTCCAATCATCACACTGCTGTGGAATAATAAATGATTTCAATTCTCAATGCAATACCATGAGGTACACCCACAAATATACACCCACACACACACACATACACCCACATACACCACATACACACAACTTTTCCCAATACCATTGCGAGTGATGTGTGTGTGTGTGTGTGTGTGTGCTTGTATGTATGCGTATGTGTGTGTGTGTCGGTGCGATCCATTTTGTTTACCTCCTCTTTCTTCTTCTCCTCCCACCTTTACAATGTGACAACCAATAGGATGTGGTTGATGCATAAGGTGTCACCACATTTCAACGATCAACCCTATGCAGAATTCTGTAGCATATAATAATATTCGTTGGTATATATATATATATGTGTGTATGTGTGTATGTGTGTGTGTATGTGTGTGCTGTAAACAAATTTAATAAAATGAATATATTATGCCATCAATAATTTATACAAAAATTTCAATGAATGGAAAAATATTTCGGGTAAAATATCAATATAGGAATATATCAGAATTTCATATCGAACTGGAATTTATTCCCGTAATGAATTCCATTATTTCATTTCATTTCTTTTTTTTTCTTTTAGAATATTTTATAAAAAGATAACCGATGAATGTATTCGATACTTTTGATGACTATTTCAGCACAACTATACTTTCAAATGACACGTCATATTTTCGAATCTCTTTCGAGAAATGATTCTCTCTTTCTCTCCTTCTCTCTCTCTCTCGCTCTCTTTTTCATCCTTTCTTGATATGAAACTACTCGTACATTTCCTCTCCCTCCTCTATGATTGATTATTTTAATTACTATTTTTAACATATCATTTGATAAAATTTCTCAGTATCTCAATTTCCTGACTAAATATTTTCCGTAAGTTCATTTCTTTCTTTTTTTCTTTCTTTCTTTCTTTATTTTTTTTTACGGAAATAAACAAACATCGATGGTAAAGGATTTATACGGAATGATGTGTATGTATGTATGTGTGTATGTGTATGTGTGTGTGTGTGTATTTGTGTGGGTATGTATGTTGTGTACATATATATCTGTTGTTATGATTACAGATGAACTTAGTATCGTTCATCGGTAAACATCAAAGATAGGATGTATTGTGGATGAGTTGACAGATTTGTCATGATTGGTACTCGATCTATGCATATAGTTAGTCGGAAAGTCCACAAATGTGAAGTGGCGACAACAATGACGAATGGGAAAAAAAGGAAAAAGCGACAAAGCCGCGGCGGGAATGGAAAGGTATGAAAAAGAAAAGGTGAGGAAGAGAGGAAAAAGAAGAAGCGAGGAGATGAAGTGGATTAGTATTAACAAGTTGACAAGCAATAAATATATACAACACACACACACACACACATGCACACATACACACACATACACACACACACACACATACATATATATATATATATATATATATATATATATATATATATATATATATATATATATATATATATATA
>NW_018108966.1:2392-6935 GCF_000183805.2 Loa loa | reverse complement strand
ATTACGGTAGCTAAATTTATCCAGGATAAAATCATATTTAAGGATAGTTATTGGTTTTTTTTTAATAATAAAATAGTTAGTCGTCCAAATTTAATCTGGCAAAAATGAATTAATTTCAGAAATCATGTGAAATCATAAATAATATTTTGAATAAAAACTAATTTTAGGTAATTTGAAAATTTACAAAATTTGGTATTATTGCAAATTTTAAATCAGATATATTTAAATCAATTATATTAAATCAGATATATTTAAATCAGCTATATTAAATCAGATATATTTGGTATTACCATAAATTTTAAACCAGATATGCAGATATATAAGTCAAATATATTTAAAAGGATATTTATTGAAAACGATTATGTTGTACTATTAATATTCATTCATTTCAAAGGCTGTAAATGATTATAAAATTTGATTATAAAATTGATTATAAAATTTGTTTACACACGTTCACGTGTCTTCAGTACACGTTTCATTCACGCTTAATTTATCACATGAATGAAATCAGCTATACGATAAACGTATAATAATAACAGGCTACTAAATCTATTCCAAAAATTATAATAATTACTGATAAGGTGATATTATTTCTAGTAATACAATTAAAACATTCAGTTATCATTGCTATTTACATATAACATGTTTCAATTGGCTAATCATGTATAATTAATTAAAATGAATAGATTAAATTAAAATTTAATATTGAACTGAAAAAATTGATAAAATTGTCATAGTATGTTATTAATTAAGACTATCTCATTTATTTGTTTGTTTATTTACCAAAATTAAGCTAAGGTATGGAAAAGAAAAGGGAGGAATCGAAGAGGTGAAATAAGGGGGACTTAACAAAGAGGAAGATGAAAAAGGATACTGAAAGAAGCTTAACAACGGCTAATCAAGATCGTTATTGGGAGCCCAGCCGGCTGATCCGTTCGTTAAGAGACTTAACGTGAATTATTTTACCATAAAATAGTATCACTGGAAAATGTCACATGTCCCACCCGTTTTACCATTCATTCCTTTAAAGGTATCTTCCAATGGATAGTTTGATACTTCCTATTTATCTTCATAATTCATACAATTTCAATCATATAATTCATTCCATTTCCAATTATACATTTATTATCATTAATTTTTTTCCCCTCTTTAAACAATCATATCATATCAACTTACTTTCTTCCTCCCTCTCTCTCTCTCTCCCTTTCCCTCTTAATTATACCATTTCCCTTTATTGCCTTTGTCTGTTTTTTTTAAATTATTCGAAATTAAATAAATTAAAGTGTTATTCATTAACTAATCAATAAATGATCAATTTATCAACATCGATTTTCCCTTTATTGCTTTTGTCTTTGTCTCTTTTCCAAATTATTCAAAATTAAACAAATTAAAGTGTTATTTATTAGCTAATCAATTAATTAATTAACTAATTAGTTTTAAAAATTATCGAAAATTTAATGCTATAGCAATATTTTTTTCCCCCGAATACAGCTACTATACCTTAATTTTATTGATAGAATTTTATTTGCATATGAGCTTTAGAGGGAAGCAATATCTATCATCGAATACATTACATAGTGCATGAAAAGTAAACTTAAGGAAAAGTAAAATGTACCAGATGGATAGATAGCATATAAATATTCACATTAACAATATTATCATTTCCATTATTCGTCCAACTTGTGAACATTTTATCAATTACTGATATTGTCAATGATTAGACGTTTTCATTTAATCAATTCGAATTCAAATTTTATATAATTTTATAAAATATCTTAAGAAAAATTTCAATTTTTTGATTGTTAATTTGCTTTAAAATAATTATAATATTGTATTAATTATGTTACTCAATAAATATTATTAAAAAAGATAATTATTCAAATGCATATTTTTACTTCAAAAAACATTACTACGACAACTTTGGTATTGTAATATATATGTATTCAATTACATGATAATAAAATTAATTATCTAAAGCAACTTTTAAATTTAGCAATTAATAAGAATATTTGAAAAGTATTATTTGCACAAATATTTTTTGTATATTTTCAAAACGACAATTATCTATTATTTTATTGGAATAATAAAAATAAACCGGTAATAGACTATTTTCTTATTATAATTTTTCATAATGCAAGAGAAGATTACGGTAGATTGATTAATGATAGTTAATTTTTATATCGTATGAAATGGTAAGACTGTAAAAGGTAAGAACAAAAATTGAACAATTGTAAAAATTATCATTCTTATCATTCAAAAAGTATTTGTAGAAGTAATATTTTTCAACATTTTTATTAATCGCTAAATTTAAAAAATTGTTTCAAATAATCAAATCTGTTATCAAGTAATTGAATATATATACTACAGTACCAGAGTTATTGTACTGATATTTGGTAGCAAAATACTGATAGTAATCTATCATTTTATTGTAATAATAACGATACTCTGGCAATAAACAATTTCCTTATTGTAGTAGCATTAGTTTATTGCAATAATATTAGCAGTAGCAAAATTATCCATTAATATGCTAGTAATAAATATTATCTATTATTTTATTTAGTAATAGGGATATACCGTCAATAGACTATTTTCTTATTGTAGTAGCATTAACAATGATATCCTTATCAGACAATTATCTAAGGAATTAAAAAAGAAAATCATTTCATGCATTTATTACTTTCCAAGCTACTATCGATATGATAAAGTTTAATTAATGGTTATCATAACAATAGTGACTGTCATCCGTCGTGATGTGACGCTGATCGAATAGTAACGCATACGTTTATGTAAGGCTTTATGTGACACATACATCTTTTCACACACATATGAGTAGTATGTGTATATGTATGTATATGTATGTATATGTATGCGTGTGTATGTGTGTGTGAGTGTGTGTGTGTATGTGTGTGTGTGTGTGTGTAAAATTTGAAATTGCAATACAGAAGCTGGTTTTCATATGTTGAAATATAAATGAGGTAGGATGAGAATGATAACAAATTTGTTGCTGAATGTGTATTCTTGAGTTACCGTAGTCGGTTACTAACCCTTCCGTAATGGTTCATTTCTATCTCCCCGCTCCCCGCTCCCCGCACTCTCTCCTATCTGTACATCTTTCTGACATTTGCTATCATTACATCTCTTTCAACCCGAAATATTCACAAATTTGATGATGTAAATTGTCAATAAAATTGAAACGAATAAAAGAGAAGAAATGAGGAGACAGGAGAACGGGAGGATGGGGATGATGAGGGGACAGGAGGACAGGGGGGTGGGGGGGACAGGAAAGGGATATAGAGGACGATGAAATGATAGGAAGAAGAAAAGAAGAGACGATAAAGCATCCATTCCATCCTCATTCAAACTAAATAAATCATTTATTTTATTCCAATTCTATCACCTTCATCGGACAATTATCATCAAATTTCATTCTATTGTCATGTTAAAATGGCGGTGATGACAAAGTGAAATGAATGAGCGCATCAATAACTTATTCACCAACTAATTAATTAATAAACTGAGATTGATAGACAAAAGATCTATTTCCTGATGAAGGATTCCTCTATCAATTTGATTATCGATGGTTTTTTTGAAATCATTTTTCTAATATTTGTATGAAAATTTTCAATTCAACAAAAATGTTTGGTTTGTTTGGATCAAATCTTATCGATTTCGAATTTATTCTTCAATTAACATCCGGCATGATAATTCAGAACGGATCAGTTCAACACATACATACATACACACACACAATGCATACACACACAGACACACACGGACATACACAAACATACACACATACACGTGCACAACGAATATACTTTATTTGGTATTTTAAAGGGTGAAACTAACCCAAAATTATTTACTTTTGTTTTCAGAATAATGGATTTGAGATATACTTTACAAAATAATTTATTTTATGGTTTATTTCAAAGAACCTAAATTAATTTTTCAAAATTTGGAGACTGAAATATGACCAATTTGTGACATTAAAAAAGTAAAATACTTTCCCTTTACATCTTATATATTTAATCGTTCTAACATCTAAATATGTTGATTTAGAAAAAAAAATTGCTATTAAAATTGAAGGAAAATTTATTACGGCAAAAGTTGACGCAATTTTCGTTCGAAATATTCCAAAAAAAAAAAGGAGAAACTAAAAAAGAATATTAGAATATATTTATAAACATTATTTCCCATAATTACTTAGGAAAAAATGAATGATTTTATTATCGAAATTAATAAAAAAACAAATTACAAACAGAATGTTTAATTGTATTAATGGTGAATATAGCATAAAAATGTGCAGAAATGTTTTATCTCACACTCATTTCTCATCCTAATAATTGTGCAATGAATATGCGGGGAAAGTAATAATATGTTAAATTATTATTATTATCACTACTATTATTATTATTATTATTATTATTATTATTATTATTATTATTATTATTATTATTATTATTATTATTATTATTATTATTATTATTATTATTATTATTATTATTATTATTATTATTATTATTATTATTATTATTATTATTAT
>NW_018108966.1:0-2263 GCF_000183805.2 Loa loa | reverse complement strand
ATTATTATTATTATTATTATTATTATTATTATTATTATTATTATTATTATTATTATTATTATTATTATTATTATTATTATTATTATTATTATTATTATTATTATTATTATTATTATTATTACTATTATTATTGTTATTATTATTATTATCACTATATGAAAATGGCGAAAGATGATAGCATGATAACTTAAATGAAACATTATTATACAAAGGAAAGATAATAATATGGTATAATTAGAGGAATAATTTATAATTTGAATTGTAATAATTTAGCATGACTACATGTATTAACGAATAGTATAAAATTAGTTTGTTAACAATTTATAAAAATGTAACGTTAAAAGATGACATCATCGATTAGTTTTATTTTTATCCAAATATTTTAATTTTCATCGTGAAAAGGGGTTTACAAAGATTTGCAAACTTCTTTTTTTTTTTCCCTTTACTCCTGTTACTTTCTCAAGACAGAAGCAAGTATAAATAAAGATTGGTACACAAAAGAGTACAGATATTTGGTTTTGATGGTAGTTATGATTTGTAGGTTAATACCCGATCGTATACATTTGTACACTAAACTACTACCATCATCACCATCACTACTACTGCTACTACTACCAACTACTACAGAACGACATTGAATGAAGAGATAATGATGATGACAATGATGATGAGTGTAGAAAGCGGAAGAAGAGGAGGAAAAAGGAGAGAAGGTTGACAAATTGACTTTATGAACTTCAGAATATACATATTTTTATGGATCAATGCTTTCGATCAACACTACATTTTGCACTGATCTAGAACTATTGAGAGCACTAGAAAAAAAAAAAGGTATAAATTTCTTAATGAATGAAATTAATTATTTATGCTATTAATTAATGATAATACTGATAAATGCAACCATTAATTGTGTTGCAAAAATAAACTGATTCTCTTTGGATACTGTATTGTTATTTTTATTTTTATCCTAAAATGAAATGAAATAAGAGGGGGAAGGGAAAAGGAGGGAAGGGGATAAAAAGAAAAACGATAATTGATAGATACTATAGGAGTTGAATGAAATTAATTTTTTATTCGAATATCGTTTTTACTTTCAACAAAAACAATTTTTGTGTCATTTAATTTTTATTAAAAGATTTTGAAAAGCTTAAAAAGGAATTGGAAGAGCCCAATAAATGTGCAATAATTCATTATCAAATCGAATTTTATTTCTATGCAAATCAAATATGTTTGCCCTTTGTTTGTTTTCTCAATGTAAGATAAAAGGACTTGTGTGTGGCCAATATTCCATAATGTAATTTTAAATTCCATTTAGCTTGATTTTGTATTCAATTTTAAAATTGCTAATGTCAAATTTAGATCATTTTAACTTTGATTGATTTTATTGATATTGAAGCCATTTTGAATTTTAATCTTAGCTTAGCTCGAGAATAAATTTTTTTTTTTTAATTGTCTGGCATAGCCTAGGTTTGTATAATTTCTTTGATAGCATTATTTTAGTTTTTCACTTTTTTTTCTGCTTTTTTTGATTTGAATTTTAAAATTGAACTGATTAAATTTTACCAATTTTAAAAAATTTATACTGAAAAAAAGAATTTTTTTTTAATTGAATTGAATTTTTTAATGGAAATTTTTCCCTAAACGTTTAAATTGAAACAGTAAAGTCTTTTTAATACAATATCTAATACGTAAAATCTTTTCTCTCTCTCTCTCTTTTTCCCCTTTTTCTTTCTCTCCTCATTTTTCTCTTTTTCGCTTCATTTATTCTTTTTTCAACTGTTTAGCATTAAATTTTCTATTTTTACTTTTATCCTAATTTTACCCACTCAACCTAAAAATAATTATTTCTTCATTTTTCTCTTCCTTTATTTATGCAAATTTTTTGGTTCAAAATTTTTACAACATAAATTTAAACAATAATTTTTTAAACCTTTACAAAGCTTTTTTTTTGAATTAAAGAAAGGAATACCAAAATGGTTTAAATGTCGTATCAGTAAGTGCGCTTTTGTCATTATAATTTGAGAATAAAATTTGATTAAAAATATCATTCACATATAGTTCATAAACTATTTCCACATAGCATTTACAAGTATATGCAAACAAGAAGTTTCAAATTTGGCGCAAGTAATATATAGTTAGCATATGTAAGGAAAAAATTGCAATATTAAACGATTGAATGTAAAGGTTAGAACTAATGGGAAGATAATACAAATAACTGGCGATGATAATGATAATGAATAATTATGCATTAATAATTACTATCAAC
>NW_018108965.1:7863-12954 GCF_000183805.2 Loa loa | reverse complement strand
CTACAACAAATTAGCTCACATCGTTCATCAGGTATGCTGTTATTGTTGGTATTATCATTTACTAAAAATTAGGGCTTATAAATCGTTTGAATCAATCGTAATGAATAAGACACAACAAATGTTTATAATGACGGGTTTATTAATTATGGGGTTTTTTCAATCAGGACAATGCCAAGTTATGAATTCAGTCACACTAAAATTGAGAGTCGAAATAATTGAAAAATGTCAATTAGTTCTTACATCATTCCAATAAAGTTGACATCATTTCTAGGAAATCTTTTTTTACTTTTTCAAAATAAGTTCGTTTTCAATAACGGATGCATGTCGAAAGCCAGATTTTGAAATATTGCCATTTGAACTTTTTAGCACAACATTACATACAAATCCCTTTTAATTGTATATCATTATTTCCAGAAAATCTACATAACTCAATAAATGAACAATATTTGTTGGCTCCAAAAAGAAATACATTAATGCAAGGTAAAGAAAACGGTGATACAGAAACCAGCCATCTAATTCAACATATGATTCCTTCAGTATGTGCTAAATCAGAAAATATGAAACGGTCAACTCATATGTGTTGCAACAACGATCTTCCAACTTTATATGCCGGTAAAAAAAAGAAAAAAAAATGCAAATATGCATATCAGTTAATTCTGGTAAATTGAGAATAAAATGCTAAGTTCCATAATAAATTATTTAAGAAACTTAAAAGCAGTTTTTCTTTTTTTTCCATAAATAAAATGGAATGTGGTTTCCACGAAATAGGTTTCTTCCTTTCTGGAATATCACATTTTTCCAATTTTTTTTTCTGAATTGAATTATTCTTGATTTTTTCTAAAAAATCAACCTGACCTTCTAAGATGTTCTACACAATAATATACATATAACTTAACTTTTTTTGATCAAGTAATTATACAGAAATAATTAATTTATTAAAAAGATGGTAGCCTGATTCGTGTTAGGAAGGAATTTGAGAAGTGAGGGGAAAAAAGAAATCAATTTCCCAGCAAAGGTTTTGAAAGATGCTTTTGATCAAGTAACTCATCCTTCGTTTCCAGTCTTAGCGGTTAATATTTTTATTTTTCAGATTAAATACATTAACTTAGACATAAATTAATTCAAATACTATATTATCCTTATTGTAGGGTTATCAAAATCATCGTTCAATAATGAATCATTGGTAGAACGACCAACACCAGTCTATAAGGAAGGAGCGAATAATAGTAATGGGACAGTTGAAGATGATCAACCGTTAGATCTGAGCTCACGTCGCGCTCTTCAAGCAGCAACACAATGCGCTGTATCATCCCCTCATAATTATCGTGATGGAAGACGATGGCGAGCATTAATCAATGCCATCTCTGATAAATCACCCAATTCTCTTCCTAAGTATGTGCAAAATTTTAGAGTTACTTTTTGAAAATATTCAAATTTCTCCTCTTAGAATTGCATTTAAAAGTGTAGAAATTTGTCTTAATGCAATTAACTTTTCAAGCAAAATCATATTTGTTCAAAAGCATTACTGAGAACAATAGCAGCAATTAACCGGTTAATTGATTGATTAATTAATGAAATAGTTTACTTCTCTTTTGTTTATTATCGATAAGCAAACAATACAATCTATTATTAACGTTCATTTTAGTGGCTAAAAGTTAACGAATTCAATCATAAGTGTTACTTTAAGTGAATGATTTATAACAATATTACAGAGATGAGGAAAATAATTCTGTAATTGGCCATACGAAAAATATCATTGGAACAAGAACTATCCATCCGTCGATGAGCAAAAGAAATTATACCCAGGCGGATTTGGATGCTGCTGTACGGGATATCCGATGCGGCCGCCTTGGAACACGACGAGCTAGCGTAGTTTACGGAATACCGAGGTTTCTATTAATATAGTGTTTTTTGACAAAAGACAAAAGTGTTTTATTGCACAATTAATCACTCTGTCAAAAAAGAAATTTCAAAAAGACTTAAAAGATGCATAGGAAGCTTAACGGGAGTATACCTCTTGAATAGAAAATATACATTTAAGGTGGCCAATTCTATGCAACTTTGAAAGGAAGTGTAATTAATTGTGCTGTAATGTGCATAAATTGTAGATCAACTTTACGCAATAAGATCTACAAGCTCGATGCAGTTGATGATCAGCGGACGAATGGTACTGGCGGAAAAAAGAAGCGCTTAGATAGTTTTGGTACCGCGATAACACCGAACAGAGTTCAGTCTCCACCAGCTGTTACGATACCTTTGCCGAACAATGCTAATGGTCATTCTACTGAGTGAGTAAAACTTATTTCTTAAAAAAATTTTTTGTTTATAATAAGTGGATTTTAAATGAGAATAACAAAAAATTTTACAAATTTCACTGATAAAATTCCACTAAAAAAGACGAATCAATTATCATATATATATATTACCATTGTAGGATTATTTTACCTCCTACACAGGCGCTTGTGACAGTTGATGGTGTGTCGGTGCCGGAAATAATTCAGGAGATTGATCCAAATAATAAGGCTCATTTTGCGAATCAGGAACCGATCAATGGTATTAGTAATCTTAATTTTGATACTTACAAATCCATTAAATATGTCAATTAATTATCGGCACAATCTTAAGCTATAGGAAACGATGAGTCAATTGTGGAGAACAAGAAATCGCTTTGGTCACCTTTTGCGCATCGTCAGATATCCGAACCAAAAAATATCCATGCAAAAGAAAAGAAAACCGGTAGAAGTCCGACAAATAATACTGAAAGTCAACCTGACTGGAAAAAGTCGCGTCCAAAACGAGGCCAGTACAGGTATATCTTTTATTTTAATATGAATCTGGATTTTTCCAAAATACTGCTTATATCGTTCCTTAATAAATTACTTATTAAAATTGTTTAATACATTACAGAAAGTACAAGAAGGATGCACTGGACGAAGCGGTCCGATCAGTGCGTCGCGGTGAAATGTCGGTGCATCGTGCCGGTAGCTTCTACGGGGTACCTCACTCAACTTTAGAATATAAAGTGAAGGAAAGAAATTTGACTCGTACAAAATGTAAGAAGGCAACAGCAGAAAATATTTTTGAGGCAACAAATTCCGGTAATAATCCTTAGTTTATTTATTTTTTCTTCTGTTTGTTGATAGTTTCTAACTTTAGGGATTGGGATTCGGAGAATAGATTACCATGGTAGCTTTCAAATATCATTAATGTAAACCGTAAGAGTTGGAGGAAAGGAACAGCATTCAAAATTTTTATGAAGTGAAATTAAACTAAAGAACAATGACACTCGTATTTTGCCCATTTTAATCACAAATCAGAGGAGTAAGTGAAGAGAAAGAGGAAAGAACTTGATGGGTAGCAATAATATTCATGCTTTCATGAAACCTATACTTTTCAGGTCTTGATCGATCTAATTGATATTAGATCTCTTGTTTAATTAATTGCGCAACGAAATAATTTCAAATTGGTGCTAATTCCTCGATATGCATTTACAGGCCATCATATCAATCCCAGTAATACAGAAGGTTCACTATCGAAGAATTCGCCCCAGCAGCTACCGTTAGCGAATCCAACGATGAATGAAGTTGGTACGGCACCAGGTATGAGGACACTTGGTGTATTGACCACTGCGACATCCGCAGTTCCTTCGTAAACTTTCCGTTCTGTTTTTATTGTTTTTCTTTTTTTAAATCGTTCAATTCCATCATTAAGTATTGATCTTATTGTTTGAGTTTTCTTGAGGCAAACTATTGTGATATCTTTGATGTGATAGTAATGTGTGTATGTTCGACACATTTAATTTGTTTAATGATTTATCATTTTCATGTCTCATTTCTTGTTCAATGACAAACAAAAGCGATAATGAAGGTATTATGCGATATTTCTTTCTATTTTTTTTTTTTCCCCTTTTATATTGTGATATTTCCAAAATAGAAGACTCAAGATCTTTGTTCTCATTACATCTTTTCTGCATTTGCATTGAAGATAGGTATGGCAAAAATTTCGACAAATGCGCTTTGTTACAACAGCCATATTTTCCGAGTAATAATATTGAATTGCTAACTAAGGAATCCTTGTATTTAACCGCAGTTCTAAAAAAGAATACAATCAATCATATACGAATAGTTCCATTAGCCTATTTAAAAAAACAAAAAAAAAAAAAAAAAAAGAAAAAATGTGAGAAAAATGGATAGACAGATAATTCAGAATGTTCTAAATAATACTTGGAAGTTTAATGAAAAGTTGGCTGCTTAATGGGTGATAAAATGAATACTCTTGATCTATTCCATTCATTTTTCTCACATTTTTTTTTTCTACATCTACTAATAGATTAATACAGTATAAAATCTTCGCCTAGACAAATTTTAAAGAAGGTTGGTTGCTTAAAAATTCAGAATGTCCTAAATAATACTTTAATGAAAAGTTGCTTGATTAAGTAGGTAATTAAAAAATGGAATGGTCTTGCTCCATCTAATAATCTTTGGAACTATCATCAATTATTCTAGCACAACCATATTTCATAAATTTATCGATCGGAAATAGATAGAAATCCCGTGTAAAATTACAGATTGTAGTTTCTTTTCACACGCAATTTTAGATCATTTCTGTGCCCCAGAAAATTGCTGTTCATTGCTTTTCCTTTCTCCAAAATTAGATCTGAAATCAAGTACTAAGCTCAAGATTTAGTTTTCCCAACTATTTGCAGAACCTGAAGTGTAAAATTTACTGGAAAAACTTTACAAATTTATTGTACAAACCCCCTTTCCTTCCATTTCATCCTTCTCCAATCCTTGTTATCAAATTTCCAACCATCAACTTTTAATGTCCGCAGAAATGTCAGTTGAAAAATCAAATATTTTCAAGCATCTTTAGAATTAAAAAACTTCCCACAGAATGTTCAATCTTGCATAAACTCGATTATACAACATCCTTTTTCGCAGAAGTTTTGTCACTTTTTCCATTACAAACATCTTGGATGAGATTGATTTGAACGAAACTCCTTGTCAATTTCCTGTTCCTTCCTGAGATGTTAGCTCCTCCTCCACTTGTTCCATCCATCTCTTACCATTCTTATTCCACTCCTTGGCCATT
>NW_018108965.1:1945-7757 GCF_000183805.2 Loa loa | reverse complement strand
TCTCTAAGGAACTAAATGCCATTTTATTTAGTTTACAGTGTGTTGAATGATCATATGCCAAATCCGATCTTGGTGATATTAAAATTTTCGTCACATGTCATACCAAGTCTGGTTATCACTCCGACCTTTCTGATGTGTCATTTTTTTAATGTTGGTGCGGAACACATCATGTCTAAAAGGGTAGCATACTGCAATTCGAAAGAAGTACAGAGCTTAGCGTTCGACTAAAAATTATATAAGTTGAGCAAGAAAAAATCAAGCAACAGTATGAATAACAAATCCCAATATGGACTACTGATTTCTGTCGTTGAAAGTACAATATCAAGTTTAATAATTGAAACGAGAAGAAATTGTGTTTCAAAACCCGAAACACTTTAAAGGCTCAGCTTTACAATCCTGTAGCAAACAATTCATCGAATTTTTTCTTCGAACTAAACTTATTTGAATTTAATACTGAATTACAAGAAACAGACGAGAACCCATTTAGTCTCCCTTGAAACTGTTTTTTTGATTTGTGCGAAACTTTGATATGAATATAAATGTAAATAGATAAATAAATAATATATATATATATATATATATTGGTGAGAATTAACAATTTTCTGTTGTTACGTATGAAATCCTGACAATATTATTGTTCTGGCACTATTAGAAAGTCAGTAGAAATGTGTGAACTTTTCTACTAAACTCCAATAATTCAATGACAGTCCAGCCAATTTTACTTTACTTTTCAACAACCCAACGTAAGAAATGCAATCGAAATACTAAGCACACAAGAAACAATCATCGAAAGTGGTGGACAAAACAGATTGCTTAGATAAAATTCTTTTTCTTATTTTTCCTGTCCTGATCAATATAAGTAGTAACGCTATTTTTGGATTATCGAGGGACTGCGTCTTTTTTATTAGTTGCAAAAAGCTTTTAGGAAGCTGAATATCTGTAGAAGACTGATCTAGCATTGAACTCCGCTGCAATAATCTAATTCTTCTAAATGGATCAATCATAGAACTTAGCACTCCCTTCTCATATATTTGTTCATTTCACACTTAGCACCTTTTTCATTTCATTTATTGAGAAAAAATCCGTTTAACAAAGAGTTAAAAAAGTTAAATCAACAAAACACATAATATGCACTATCCTAAAAGGTCCACAAATGAGTGTTGATTATTGAATTAAAACTATGGGCAACTTTCATTACAGTAATTTTATGAAAATTTTACTGTATCTTATATTATTGATTTAGGTTTTGCAGCTATAAAGTAGCGAATAAATCTGATTGGATCATTTCATAAGAATGCTTAGTACATCCAAACTGTGTTTTTTCGGCCGTCTAATTAAGAATAAGTTCAATGATATATGATCAAAAAATACTACCAGTATAACTCAAAAATGCAAAACGTTCAATCAAGCTTCCTGCTACTCTGCTTTCTCAATAACTTCCTTCTTCATGTGATTATCAATGTGGTCGCGAATCCATTTCCATGCACTAGCTATAATTCATGCATTTAATAAATAGGGATAGATTTTGGAAAAGATCATCAAATAAGTAATTTACAATTGTTGCAATGGATGAAATTCTCACCATAACGATACAAATATTTGAAATGACGAAAAAATGCAGCATGATCTTCCGAGCTTCCAACATTTAATTGTTTCAGTCGATCATGAATGAAATCAATGATATATGCCAGCCACAGAACGTTTGTCATAGGCCAAAAAGGTCGCCAAGTATTTCTAAAATTTTGTATGGAAAAAACATCCATACGTTTAAAAATAGCTTGGTGATTATCAAACTCATCGAATTCACGCTTTCAGAGCTGAATTCGTATCCGTTGGATTCCTATGGCTTTGCATCTTATGGTAGTATAAAATGACACATCGCATACTACCAACTCCTCCTTTCCTGATATCTAAGATAAACTATAATTCCATGCTTAATATTGCCCTTATCGTCATCCAAAACTAATTTTCTCACTTGATACACAAAGCTTGTATTATTTTGCCTTCACTAGCCACATGCCAATGTAAACTATACCAACACTTAAAATTTATTACCTATTTATTTTGCGCATTGTTTGAAAGGCGATATGTTCGAAATCACCTTCACCCATGAAAAATTCTTCATTCGATGTCCAATCGAAATACATCGAGGATACATCTACAATGTCTTCGGTATAGATATGCTCGTAAAACTCATGTTTCCAAGAATAAAAATTTGTCAGTCATTGCTCAAATCAGAAAGTTCAATTACTTAGAACGAAAAAAAAAATGTATATAATATACCTTTCGTCATTCTGCAAAAAGAAGAATTTATGATTTTGACTCTGGCACCGTGTGCATATATGTATACTTCCGAGCCGTCAAACTTGCCTCTAAAATCATACTGAATTTTGAGTTTTCGTTTTCAAAATGAAATCTCAAGAGAAAATGAAATTGAAAATAATAATGAATGAAGCATTAGCTGATCGGGTTCATATGTTTTCTGAAAATCAACCTAATTATATCATGCCAGTCAGCGCTAGTAATCAAAACATTCCCGCTGTTTAGGTCACGATGTTCAAATGACAGTCGAATTTCTGCAACAGCAATGGCCATGAACAACTGGTAGACGATACTGTATGCTTGAAGCATAGTAGTGATCTACAAAATTGATAAGTACCATCTCGAAATCTTTGGAACTGACGACTTTAAATTTAAATAGTAAGAGTTATACTGTTACGTTGTTTTTCCAGTCCAATCTTTTGCTATATCTTCTACTACCGCTAAACTATAAACCAATTACCGCTGTATATAATAAAATCAAAGCTCAATAATACCTCATATTCTTTCAGGCTAATTCCGCCATTCTCAACGGAGAGGAGTAGGAAATTTTGGTTGGCAGGAAAAAGAGCCGGATTTACTTTGTCGGACTTCATGCTTCGTTTGTACTGTTTCCATGCATTGATCATCGATGATGGATAACGCCCTATAAAAAAGTAATTAATAGTATTTTGGGAAAGAGCATGAAAATATTTGAGATAATGTACTGGTCACCGACTATTACAGTCCACGCTATAATTGTCACCGATCATTTATGAAAAACTCACGTCTTCTAATTATAAGGCTCACCTTTCACAACCATCGCTCCTTTCAGCTGAACAAATCCTTCTGTAGAATATCCGTCCTCGACTTGACTGAGATCCGCAAGTTCTTTCAGAGCGATCAATTTTGCAGCTCCTTCGCGAAACGAGCTTATACAACATCCGTCGAACAGTTTGTTATCCCCAATAGGGATCAACTAAATGTACAGTTAAGGGAACAAGGAATTACTTTTTACAAATTGCCTCATCCGAAGCAATTTCTGAAAAAGAGAAAAAAAAAAAGAAACTTACCTTCAGAATGACCGTCTCCATTTTATACTGAGCAATAAAGACCTCAGAATATACTCCCTCTGCAACTTTCTTCGCTTTCGATACATCACTGCAGTTACATGTTATGATTTTTAACTTGAGAATGGATTCTTGATTTTTTAGGTGAATCAAAACTTATATACAACAGATAGCTGTAGGCCTTAAATGAGCAATTCAACGATTTCTACTACACAGTCAAACTGTTACAGGAAGACGCGTCATGCCATCCGTAACATTAATAACATGCAACTTTATTACTTTCATCATTTAGAAATGTTGTAACTTACACCACTTTCTTGATTTTTCTCCAACGTTGGATTTGCGATTGATTACAGATATGAAGAAGCTCTTTGACATAATTTCGTTTATTAGCATAATCAGCCGTCCAAGGAAATGATTCTCTCAGATAAAAGGGTCGGTTATCCTTAAATAGAAGTAAAAAAAAAAGAAAGAAAAGAAAAAAAAGAAAAGCGGAGAAAACGGTGAACTATCATGCAGAATATTGCTGTAGTAGGAAAACATGAAGTAAAAAGGATTTCGGGGAAAAGAACACAGCACTTCATTTTTTCTCATCCAATCAACGAAATATTAAGTGTTTCTGAAAAAAATAAAGATGAAAAACAAAGAACAGGGAACACTAAAGAGACGAAGGTAATTGCAAAGATATTCGTTTTTAAATCAAATAACTGAAACATACCTTGGATTCACTACTTGGCACCAGATCATCTACAAATCTCCCCGCATTGATATTTTCTTGCAATATCATGAACTGGCAATTAATTAGTTGCAAAAGGAATTTTTCAGAAAGGGAAAACGCTACAACAAAATAAATTGAGTCATACTGTTTCAAGCTATTCAGGTACATTTGGATCCTTTTTCTTTCAATTACCTTCAAAATTACTCGAAAAATGAAAAATGACGGTTGTTCGTACTGGAAATTTCATTTAAATAAGGTGAACCACTATTTTACTTTGACTTTTTATCTAGTCCTAGTCCTCGGGCTATCTTACATGTATTACAAGATAAATAGTAATCTGCCCAGACTGCCATTAATTCCTTATAGCTATAGATAATAATTTTGCTGCTACTAAAAATCATTTCAAGATCAAAATATTGTTAGTAACCACTGACACTCCATCGGCAAGAACGGCTCTATTTCCTCCCATTCTTCCGACTGAAATATAAAGTAATGAATTTAATCTCGTCTTTAACTATATCATTGATAGGATAGTTATAGTATGAGCAACTTTACTAATCTAAATTCAGGATAATTTATCTCGAAAAAAGCGTATTTTCATCACTCTACGATCTATCGAATATAGCGCCACTTATAAAATTTAACGACCACTTCTCTTGAATCTTTATCTACCTCCCTATATAGTGAATCGTTTAGTGTTTAAAGCCCTTTCGATTTAGGTACCTTACCTTACATTAGTTAACTTTATCAAGTGGAAGAAAAAGAAAACAGTAGAAGTGTGAGTGATTAGTCAGTGAGATGGCAAGTTCCTTAAACTCCTCCGTTTATGAAACTTCGAATTAATGGGAACAAATGGCTAAATCTATGCGTCAAAATGCGTCAAAAATCCCAATTTATTATTTAAGATATATTTTATGAAACCAAAAATTTAGTAAACAGAAAAACTTGCAGTTCACTCTTCAGGCCTCAAATATTTCGAAATTATATTTCAGACAAATTGTCAGTTTTTTAATAACTCACTTCTTTATCAATTTTCCAACAATTTCTTTTATTTAGTCTCTGTTTCTCCACTAAGTCTCTCTTAATTCTTATTAATCAATGGAGCTTTCGCTCAAATTCAATCCATGTCTCGATTTATGCTCGTAAATATAACTCTTATCGAGCCAGTTATTTTCCAAGATATTTGCAGAAATTTTATTACTGTTTCATTCATCAGCTCTCCGTTACACAGAATAATAGATTTCTCACCTCAACAGCCGTAAGTTGCTCTGGTTCATCCGTAAGGATCAAAATACCGTTGTATTTGATGGGTTTTTGTGCCATTGTTTTTGCTGAAAATGAAAGGAAAAAAAGCATCAGGATACATTAAGGCAAAATGTCGGTTTTGTGTGAAGCACAAGTTATATACGTGTTGTACAATCACGTAAGTTGTAATGCCGACTGGCAAATGCTAGTAATGACAGGGAAAGTTAAACAGAATTTCAAGGAACGACCGGATGAGAACATAAATGAAACAAAGTTACAAGGTAACTTATGCAAATTAACGGAGTTCTTAGCTAGAAGACGAGGGATGGAGGGAAGCGACAGGATGGAAGAGGGGAAGACAAGACAAAAGTGAGGAAATGGAACGTGCATTTTACAGTTATAGATAATGGTGGTAAATTTTGAAGTAGATCTCGTCCAGAAAATCAACAGAAACATCCGGAAACCTTCCTTATAGTCCTTT
>NW_018108965.1:0-1537 GCF_000183805.2 Loa loa | reverse complement strand
GCATCAGGATACATTAAGGCAAATGTCGGTTTTGTGTGAAGCACAAGTTATATACGTGTTGTACAATCACGTAAGTTGTAATGCCGACTGGCAAATGCTAGTAATGACAGGAAAGTTAAACAGAATTTCAAGGAACGACCGGATGAGAACATAAATGAAACAAAGTTACAAGGTAACTTATGCAAATTAACGGAGTTCTTAGCTAGAAGACGAGGGATGGAGGGAAGCGACGGGATGGAAGAGGGGAAGAGAACAAGACAAAAGTGAGGAAATGGAACGTGCATTTTACAGTTATAGATAATGGTGGTAAATTTTGAAGTAGATCTCGTCCAGAAAATCAACAGAAACATCCGGAAACCTTCCTTATAGTCCTTTTGCATTGCAGCACAATTTCTACACACTTTTCAGGAAATATATCTAATTAGAAAGAGTGAAAAACAGTTGGAACCATTTAAAATGAATAAAAAGCATAAAGTATAACGGAGTTATCATTCGTCTCGTCTTGAGTATTCGTCCCACTTATTTCTCGACATGAGTATATACTCACACGCACAACAAACGTATACCCATGCACGCACACACATACATGCATGCACACGCGCACATGCACCCAAACAAAATCATAGTTATACAATTCCAGCTTTATGCTGTGCAAAGTTCTGAATAGTAGTTATCGGTAAAAATACGGTAATTATGACTTCGGTACGCATTTCTTCTCTCCTCACCTCGTCACGCCGCCCGAAAATAAATGACACGACCGCTCGCTCTCTACAACCACACTCCAATACAACCGAATAAGCCAATCCTAAAGTTTTACAGATTTCACGCAGACCGTTAAAACGTGCCGTAGTAGGATTAAGCCATTTCGTACCTAGGAACAGGTTAACCGCTTCAGGTATTTCATTTCCGATTTGTTTAAAACTACGGGGTTATATAACTGGTTATATAACAAGGGAAGGTGAAGTTGGCGCGGAGATTTGAAATTTCCTGGTCGATATTTTGTAAATTTTATGGTATACGTGTTAAAATGTTACATGACTTAGGCTTAAATGAAAGGCAGAAGGATGCGTTTGTATCGTAAAATTGTCATAAAGAAATAAAGGTGAAAAAAAGAAGCTTTCGCTTAATCTCATCATAAAAAAAAATATGTCTGAAAAGATATGCCATCGCATGAAATGGGATGCACGTTCCATTTCCTCATTTTTGTCTTAATCTTATCCTGCAAAACAGGCTCAAAATATTTGGCCACATTTTTCTGAGTATTTTTTGCTCACATCAATAATGGATCTGCCATGAAATTCACGAATTTTTAGATTTGGAAATATCAAATCTAAAAATTACATAACCCTGTAGTTTTAAACAAATCAGAAATGAAATACCTGAAGCGGTTAACCTGTTCCTAGGTACGAAATGATTTAATCCTACTACGGCACGTTTTAACGGTCTGCGTGAAATCTATAAAACTTTAGGATTGGCTTATTCGGTTGTATTGGAGTGTGGTTGTAGAGAGCGAGCGGTCGTGTCATTTATTTTCGGA
>NW_018108964.1:9531-12982 GCF_000183805.2 Loa loa | reverse complement strand
CACTTCTTTTTTTTTCCAATCTTTATTATAAATTA
Organism: Loa loa; assembly: GCF_000183805.2. Taxonomy (NCBI): domain Eukaryota; kingdom Metazoa; phylum Nematoda; class Chromadorea; order Rhabditida; family Onchocercidae; genus Loa; species Loa loa. Next base: position 12,947 of record NW_018108964.1, on the reverse strand, counting down.
TGAAAAATTTTTAAAAATTGATACTATCAAAAATTAATTTAAAAAAAGAAAAAAAATTGACCGTTCAAATATTTTGCTTTTTCTTTTCTTCTCTTAAATAATTCCTTAATTTAAATTAAATTATTTGGTAAGAAAAAAAAAATGAATAGATTAGTAAATAGAAATAAAAGGAAGGGAAGTATTTAATTGTTAGTTTTTGTTTCGAATAGATAATAGTGACATATACTAATCTACTACTATCACTATTACTACTACTACTACTACTTACCATACTATCTTTATCCGATCGAACGAACTCTGATCGATCGGTCATTCATTTTAATTCTTCCAAACTAAACTATCATCGATCATTAATTTTCACACAGAGAAATATCGTAGTCTAAAATCATCTTCTTTCTCTTTTTTTTTCCCCTTTTATCGAAATTTTTGAAATCAAATTTGATCATTTGAAACAAAATAGCATTTAATTTCTTGAAAATTTTACTCTCAAACTTTTTCATCGTTAATTTTCTACATATTGATTTTTGTCTGACAAGTGGAGACAAAAAAAAAAAAATGAAAAAAAATTCACAAATTTTTCTTTTCCTTTTTTTCAACGATCATCAATTATTACAATCTTTTGCTTATCATTATTTAATACATATAATAAACTCAAATTATAGTAGTAACTAGTAGTAGAGTATTGCTAATATAATAATTAAAATAATTTTAGAAAAAGAGATGAAGCAGAAAGAAGGAAATGTAAAGTTTAAATTTTCTTTTACATTCTATTTGTTAGAATATCAAATGGAAAAAAGGATTTTTTCAAATAAAATTAATTAAATAAATAAACTATAAACTAAATAAAATAAACTAAATAAAATTAATTAATAAATTGGTAGTGATATTTTAAAGAATTATCATTGGAAAAATAGAAACAAAAAAAAAAAACATAAATAAAAACAGAGGTTAAAGTTCAAATTATAGTAAAAAATGGTTCACTTCTTTTTTCTTTTTTTTTTTTTTTTTTGAAATGGCTCACTTTTCTTTTCTTTCCTTTTTTCTCGTCCATTATCCATTGTATTTATAGAAACATTCAATAAAGCAAGATTTAAGAATTAGCATAAACTATTTCAACTTCCATTTTTCCTGCCTTCCACGTTTTCCTCCTATCCGTTGAAAACTCTGCCCCTAATATTATTATTATCATTATTATTATTATTATCATTATTATTGTTATTATTATTATATTATTGTTATTATTAATTATTACTATTGTTGTTGTTGTTGTTGTTTCATTGTTGTTGTCGTCGGTATTATTACTAAGTAATCCTGATAGTTCGTGTCATTTATTTATCTTTCACAAGTTAAATATTTTCTTCATTCTTTTCCTTTTGTTTTTTTTTTGTTTAATATACAAAAATTTTAAATCATCTCATCCCTAAATAGCTTCTATAATGTCATCATATTGTTATCAAAAGAAAAAAAAAGATCACTTATAGTTTATAAAATGTCACATATTGTTACCAAAAAAAAAAAATTAAAATTTTTTTTGAAATTTTAATTAGATCATATTTAACAAATTTCACGTCAATTATTCGTGCATAATATTTTGTTGCAAAACATGAAATATTAGAATGGGTTCATTTCATTTAAAAATAAAATAAAAATAAACACTTAGCATTATGTCACAGTTGTATATGAATCAGTAAAAAAAAAAGCACAAAACAAAAAAAGAAAAAAACGAAAGATAAGAGGAAGAGGCAAGAAAAAAAAGGAAATACGAAATTATCAAAAGTGAACCGAAATATGCAAATTAAATCAGATGGTGTAGGAAAAAATTAATTAACGGATGAGAATAACTGATTGAAATGAAATACGAAATTTTGGATTAAAAGGAAAACAGAAAAATTCAAAATAAGCATTCAAATAAACTAATAATCATTGATTAATTGGCTGAATGATTGATTGATTGCTTGACTGACTGATCTCGATTGATTTTGATTGATCGAAATATTCACAAACATGGTAAGATACTGTAGCAACTGTCTGGACCATATTAGTAGAGAGAGAAAATGCACGAAATAATTGGAGGGATTGGGAAGAATTGCGGAAAGAGAAGAAAAACAATAGAAAAAAAAGAAGTAATAAATAAATAAAAATAAGAAACGGAAAAGTAAACAGGATAATTGAAATCCTAAAGATTGATTTTATAGAATGAAAAATAAAAAAAATTGTAGGTTTTTTAAATTTTCGAAAATTTTCAAATTTATTTACATGAAACATGAAGACATTTACATAGATCAAAAATTTTTTGAGGTGATTTGATAAAGCGTATATCAAAAAAAAAAAAAAGAAAAATACATCCACATACACACACACACGCACACACATATATATAAATACAATACGCATACATATAAAGTGATAAAATATAATAGTGATAATAATAGTGATACCCATCAATCAATATAATCAGTATCATTCTTTCATCCCTTACCTAGATGATAGTTAAGAATCCCAGAATTATCCCCTTTCTTTGTTTCCTTCTCTTTTTTTCATTCTTTTTTTCATAATGAAAAAATAAAAATAAAAGTAAAATGATAGCTGATATCACAAACATTTAATTACCAGGAATACAGGAATCTGAAATCAAGAAAAAAAAAGTAATTAAGATAAAATAATTTTAATTATTGCATTTCTTTTCTTTTTTCTCTTCTCCAAATTTTCCATTTTGTTTTCTTTTTTTAAATTTATGCCAAATAATTTGTAAAAAAAATCGAAACATTCATTTAAATCATTTAAATTAATCATTTTTCAATAGATATCGAGGTAGATTAATACAGAAAGGAAGAAATTCTTAACATTGCTATTTTTCCACTTCCCGCTTTCTAATGGGTTTCCTCTGGAAATAAAATATTTTTCTTTTTTTATATAACAGCAGCAGAAAGACAAATTTTCGAGTTGAAGTGAAATTTCAACATCAACCTAAAATTATGTTAGAAACCATAAAACAATAGTGTAAATTTAAATTATTTGAAATGCTAATAAAGAGGATTTATGTCATAGAAAAGTGAAAGAAAGAAAGGAAGGAAAAAAAAAAAACCACATTGATGAATTAACGGAATGCTAAAAAAAGACGAAGTAATATACAATTGATAGGTTAAAAAAAAAAAATTTTAGGATTTTATTTTAAAAAATCGTAAAAAATGGAAAAATTGAACATGACAAATGAATAAATGAATGAATGAATGAATAAATGAATAAATGAAATGAATGAATGAATGAATGAATGAATGAATGTATAGGTAAATATGAATGGATGAATGCATATATAACTACAATTGATAATATCAATAGTAGTACTAGGCAAGAAGACCACAAATGTCATAATAATTTAAAATGTTTTTTTTTTTAAAAAAAAAACATAATAATAA
>NW_018108964.1:6389-8970 GCF_000183805.2 Loa loa | reverse complement strand
GTTTGTTTGTCTTTTTTTTCTTTCTCTCTCTCTCTCTCTCTTTCCATTCATTTTTCGATCATTTTTCAATATGAACTGAGAAAATCATCTTCACTAGCATGATAATATGCTATTATACCATTATCCATATTTTCATATGATCTATGGATACAATTAAGTTGTGCAACATTTATTGAACGCCTCAAACGTCGTCGTGAATATGTCGAAGAATTTCCTTTATTTCCTCCTACGTTATGATTACCAAACTGAAAATGAAACAACAAAAGGAATAATTAATTTTAAATTTTTTCATACAATTAAACAGATGTCTTTTTCTTTCTTTTTTCCCCTTGCTAATTAATATATAAATTAAAATGTTATAATGAAAAATGTAACAACAGTATTTTCTTATTTAAAAAAAAATTACACGATTAAAACAGTATAGGATATATGCTAAAAGGATAGTTTAATAACAGGATATCAACTGATACAAATTACTAATGAAAGATTAAAACTATCAAAATTAAAATTCTCATTATGAAGAAGCTATTGATTGTTGCAGAAAAATTTGCTGTAATTATTAAAATTAAATTTCCATTCCTTTTTCAATGTTTTCCTATATTTTAAATTTCCATTCCTTCTTATGTTTTGCCTTTTTTTTTTCTTCTTTACTTCAAAATTACACAGAACTATGCAATAATTATCAACCTTGCTAGTATTTAAAACAGTTGCTGGACTTGAGAAACCACTGATAAAACCGGAATCATCATCGACGCCTTGATTACTGCTTTCCGGAGAAGTACGCTGAGAGCATACCAACGATGATAACACTTCTGGTATTGTTGTTGCTGTTGATGTATTTGGTGGTGTCAAAGATGGCGTATGAGGTGATTCGGATGTAGGTGGCGCAACCAGGCTGCTTGGTGATGGATTTCGTTTTTCATGGCCATTATTGGAACCCGTTACAAGGTTATGCACCGTATTCATATAAGGGTACAAAATTTGCTAGAAATAAAAAAAAAATTAGACATAAAATTATGCGGAGACAATTCTAGTAATATGAATGTGAAATTTTTCAAAATTTGTTTTAAAATTTCAAAACTTCAAACAAAAAAAAAACAAGTCCTACGAAATGTGGATATATCATCTCTCATCTTTTTTTTTCTTCTCTCTCTCTCAAATATCCTACTATTTCCCTCTACAAATAACGTAGGATATCCTTGTTAAAATGGAAATAAAAAATAAAAATAAAAAAAAAATACAAACATACCGGATCACATCGTAAAACATATACAAGAGCATCTTCTGCATATTGAATGATATGTGAGGAACCAGAACAAATTGCTGCGAATAGCAAACAAATTGCTGCTTGTACGGATGGTACCAAAAATGCAAATTTCTCATCTGAAATTATTTTTAACAATTAATTTTTGTACATAGAAAAATTTTACTTCAATTTTTAATTCGACAAAAAAAAAGAAAACTTTTTAAATTAAAAATGAATTCAAAAAATAATACAATAAATATCTAAAGCCTTTACTTTCCTTTTTCTTTTCTGCAAATAATAAGAAATAAAATCAAAATAACAATTACAAAAAAAAAGAAAAGAAAAAAAAGAAGAAAAAGTGATAAAATAGTTGAATCATTTGAATTTTAATTTTATAAAAAACAAAAATTGGAAGAAAAGGTGAAGAAAAAGTAAGAAGAATGATAGGAAAATCTTAAAGAGAATATTAATTTGAAAAATTTTATTGAAAAGTCTAAAATTTGAAAATATTTTATAATTTAAAAAGAAATATATAAACAGGTAAGGATGAAAGAAATACCAATAAATATTGGTTAATGATTAGCAGAAGGTCATCGTTATATGGTGAAACAGCAGGTTATATATATATATATATAATTAACATTAATATATTGATTGATTAACTGACTGATTAATTGAGAGATAAATCGATAGAATGAACAATTGCTGTTCAATAAAATAAGGGGAAATGAATAATGTGATGTAAATATTAGTGAGAATGTATTATAATGGAATAAGAGCACTTTAAATGTAATCCAATGGGTATTTTTTTTTTGCTTAATTATTTAACAACTTAAGTGCTAAGAAAGAGTGTGTCAATCTCCTAAGATTCCTTCTGTGATGTCACCATCTATTTTAAATGTCGCACAAAATCAACAACAATTGATAATTCCTTCAGTAAACTGTTCGAATACTATCCGTTGTGTTATTTAGTTAATGTATTTATTTTATTCAAATTTCAACACAATACAACCAACCTAAATATCACTCTTTCACTTTTACTAATTAATATTTGTTTCCGAATTTTATAGCTAGATGATCTGAAAATTATCAAAGAAATTTCGTATTTAAATTCGCATTTACAACACATGAAATATTTGGAGAAAATAATAATCCTTCAACTGTTTGAAAAATTTACTTTAGTTTAATTTAATGAAAGCGATGAATTTCTTTAATGAATTTAAAATTGTTTTCGATTTTTTTTTACCAACAAGAAAGAAGATTATCCCTTTGAAAAGAGAAAGTTAGTAAACAAATAAATTGATAAATTTAAAAAAAATCTGAACGATACTAGGG
>NW_018108964.1:3187-5962 GCF_000183805.2 Loa loa | reverse complement strand
TATATATATATATATATATATATATATATATATATATATATATATATGTCCATCATAATCGGATGATACGAAATTATCCGATGTAAATTGTATTAACAAAGTTAGTATATATATATATATAATCTTAATATATTCCTATCAAATGTTTAATTGCTTTTTACTACTATAATCGGATCCTCATTTTATCACTATAATTTCAGTTCTGGAATAAATTCATAATACAGTACACATCCGAATAAATGATGTTGAAATTTATCAATTTTTAAATGTTCAGCATTCCGATTTATCGCTTTACTTTATTTTACTTTTATTAACAATAATAATAATGTTTGACTTAAGAGTCAAATTAATCTACCGGAAAGAAAGCAAAGAAGAAAAAATAACTTTTCAAATTTTGAAAAAAATAAAGCCAAATACGATAAAATATCAAATAAATGTTTAATATCTTAAATTATAATTGTAATTTTCATCATCAAATAGTTTTGATTAATTAATTAATTGTTTAATTATCAATAAAATGTGAATTTTTCATTTTCATTATTTACGCTTCAAATATAAATAAGCAGCAAGCAACAAGCTAATTTGAACTGATTTAAATTAATAGGTTAATGAAAGCTCATTAAGCCTTTCATTTCATATGCAGAAAGTAAAATACGAGATAAGATTCTATTCATTTCATTTCATACAATTGGAAATAATTAATCATGATGACAGCTGTAGATAGGTAAAGAGTTAGAAATTTGACCACAGATAACAATAATTCAGGCGAACAGACAAAAAAAAAAAAAAAGAAAACCATATGGCCAAATAGATATGGACAAATGACCAATAAGATGAAATGAGAGAGAAGGCAATGAGAGAGATATATCCTGCTGAGGCATGCTTTATAGGATAAATAAATTAGATGAATGAAGAAAAAGGGGGTAGTGCAGGTGCACCTTCATTTTATACACAGCATGCCATCATCATCGGATGGATGGATATTCCGGAATATATACAGATAGGAAGGACAACAAAGGAGCAATATGGAGCAGCAGATTGAAAATGCCTGATGGATATGATCGGGTAGAAGTATCCGCGTGCTATTTTTTCCCTTCCTTTTCATCATTCTATATTTTTACCTCGTAACCCAAATGCTTCGATCTTGTACTGTTTGCTTGTAGTGAATATGACCTAGGATAGCATTTTTGTCATTTTGGTTGATGACAAATGACATTTAATGAACGAATGAATGCTTACAAATATAAGAGAGAATGAAGAAATGGGTTAAACAGTTATCCTTGTCTTAACCTAATCAGCAATTATTCAGTCGAAAATTATGCAAATTTATAAAAATACTGCTACACAGCTGCTCCATCTTATCCTCTTCCCATCATGTCCATATAAAAAGAAAGAAAAGAAGAACTGAATATGTGTCATTAAGCTAATTGGTTATGACAAGAATGGCTTTTGTTGAATATTTGAATTAATCGCCAAAATATTTTATACTTTATACTAAACGATCAATTCAAAATTGGATCAATGATGAACATGGACGAGAACAAGTTGATTTCACAAGATCACGTTTAGGAATGATCACAAAATTATAGAGATTCTTCGACAAAAAAAAAGTGATTTTTGAACTGTTGAATTTAAAAATCAACTTGGATGAAACCTTGGGTCAAATTCAGCACTTGAAATAATTTGAATGCAATCAACAACGATTGGTTGGTAAATTTCTAAGTGATAATATTTAATTATAAAATATTACTCTCTACTGATAGAGTTCTTTTAAAATTATCATTACAATATGTTTCAAATTTTTATTCAAAATTTATCCAAACTACATTTTTTTACTTATCATTATTCTTTATTTTTTAAAAATATGCATAGTGTTTAAATAGCTCAAGTTCAAAGGTTACGGAGGAAAAAATAGAAAAAAATGAAATCACATTTTAACCTCAACTTTTCTCTTCCAATCTTTCCCATCTTTCTCAATCAATCATCATCAACAAAATCCAGAAATCATCAATGATGATTTGAACTCTCATATGGTCCATTTATATTTAATGCAACTAAACACAACAGCTGAATAGGATAGTAGTAACATTGGCTTATAAATGATTCACAAGTAATTTGAGGAAAATTGATGACTGACCATACATGTATGGATAAAAAATGACCAATTGGATATGACCCATAACATGATGATAATGACGATAATAATAATCATTAGATAGATATCCATGATTATGATATATTACTCAAAAAGTAACATTGTCATTAATACTATCAAAAATTCAGAGCGTAATTCTGAATAAAAATAATTACTCCATCTATTTAACTAATTATTTTATTATCATCTGATAATGCAAACAAATATAATCATAACTCCGTTTCATTTCTTTCTTTATCATTCTACAAATATTACTACTACTATTACTATTACTAAATGATTATAAATTATTGGTTATTTTTCAAACATTCACTTCAATATGAATCAAATAATCCTAATGATAAGCGTCAATCATAATAATATGTCTGATATAATTCAAATTAATGATAAAATTCATTTCTGTTTATAATTAATTATCACAATTACTAATGCTATAAACTTTCCTTTCACCTACAAATTTTACTTTTTCTACGGATGTAAAATTTTCCAAAATGCTATAAAAAGCATAAAAATTAAATTATTGCTAAGAATTTGTTCACAAAATGGAATTTAATCATTTTAATATAAGTCAAACATTGAATTATATTATATATATATATATATATATATATATATATATT
>NW_018108964.1:0-2731 GCF_000183805.2 Loa loa | reverse complement strand
AGTGCATTATTTCTTCATACAATTACTTCATTAATCATTCCAATTTCAAGTTAGAAAATGATACCTATCTGATTAAGTTACGGCTTGCTGACCTTTCCCCTTGACAGGTACATATCATTCCTCTTGACAGATATATCATCATATACCTTTCTCAATAAACAATGACCAAAAGTACTCTTAAAATGTTAGCAAATAAACAAGATGATTTATTGTATAGTTATACAGTTACAGTTAACACTGCTATTTCCACTTGACCCTATTTTCAAAAAAAAAATAGATCAGTAAAAGATTTGAATGGTAAACAACGATCATCATTATACATCCATCATTGTTGCTGAATTTTCTAATTACCTTTAACCTCATATCATTCGTTTAACCTTAACCCTAACTTTTCTTTTCCCTTTTCCTCTCTTATTTTCTCAGCTATCTTTCTCAAAATGTCATAAATTATCTGTTAATCGACTTATGCACAGATATCATATGATATATATCCAAATATCAAGAGATAAACTATACTACTTTATTTACCTATTACTGCTAACTTTATGTTGTTACTACTGTTATCACAAAATGACCTCCTGCTGTGAGTTCAATCTCGTCCTGAATTACCCTAGAATCTGGCAAATTTATTGTATCATATATCGCATTAACTTATCTTAATATTTTATGTGATACTAAAATTATTTGCCAATTTTAGAAAAGAAAAAAGAAAAGAAAATGAACCGAGATATGATTCAAATTTAAATGGATATGCTAGTAAAATCTGTTAAGTATACATCATTTAGCTAGGAAGTATGAATAAGCATTGAATTGATAATTTCCTAAAATTTGAATCATCAGGAATAGCACTGACTATCAAGCTCTATGAATGTATGTAATTTGAAGTATTCAAGAAAACAAATAAAAAGGTTCAATGTTGGTCAACATATATGATTGGCTGAAAATTGTTAAGCCTAAGCATATTAAGCTTAAACAAAAAAAACTTTCAGCCTAAAAATATAAGCACACTTTCTAACCTAAATTTCACAATGATTTTACATGCAAAATGGTTGACCCAATTAAGAAATTTCTAAAACAATAGCCAATAATTTTAATTCATTTCAAAATTATTCCCCATACCGACCCCTTCTTTTTCTTTTTTCCTTGGCGGATATTCTTCTTTTTTTTCCCTCTCTCTCTTCGTAAAGATGTTTGATCCGTTTAATGGTCTGCTCGTTACTTACGCAGTGGTCAGTGGTCAGTGGTCAGTTGGTTTGGATATTATTGCGTTTGCAAAAGAGGCGAAATAGCACTGAAAAATGACGGAAAAAAAAAAAAGGATAAAGAGAAAGCACACCGGGAGTATCCATCGTTGACCCGATCATTTTTTTTTTTTTTTTCTCCTATTTCCTTAACTCATCAAATGTCACCTCAGTCTCCAATAAACTCTCTTTTTTCTTCCTTCATCTTCTATCTCATATTCTCTTTCCATGTAAAGGTAAAAAAAAAAAAAAAGAAAGAAAAGTGATGCAATAATAATAATGAGGGCAACAGAATGTCTAATATTTTCCCTCATTCTTTTATCATACCATAAGACAAAAATCTATTCATTATTCCAATGGATTTCTCATTAATAAACAAATGAATCGAATATTTCTTTTTTATTATCAGAAAAAAAAAAAATGATGCCAGTTAGTTAGTTACTACTGATAACATATAAATAGAATAATGATTATAGTTATGTTCATGTACACGTACGTAATGTACGTAGAGTAATTGTGTATGCGTACGTACGTACGTACGTAACGCAATCATATAATATACCTGAAATCTTTCAAAGATTTAAACTAATTATCGATTTTATCAAATCAATATTATCAATAATTTTCATCATTTCATTTAAAAAATAGCAAATAAAAACAACAAAAAATCATTAAATCAATAAAAAAAATAAATAAATATAAACGATCAAAATAGTAATTGGTGTTTTTTTCAAAACGATATGATATAAATGATAAAGATGCTAATAATCACTTCATTGAATCATTTTTAAAATGATATGATATAATTGACAAAGATGCTAATAATTCATTAAACCATTTTTAAAATGATATGATATAATTGATAAAGGTGCTATAATTATTTCATTGAATCATTTTCAAATGTGAAAAGTAAAGTTATGTAAAAACCTTTTTGACTGTTTATGATTTTCATCATAATCAATTATATCATATCATATCATATGTGCATGCCATTTTTCGATGAAAACATATGTTTGCAAAATTTGATAATAATGTGTTTATAATGTTTTCTTTGCAATCTATCATTTACTTATTATAACAACAAAATATATATATAAATGTATTATTTCCAAATTCAACAATCTCTTTCCTAATGTTTTTATAAAAATATTTCTCATTCGAATAAAGAAATAATAATTCATATCAAATTAGCAAGTATATTATCAATCATAAATAAGTAAATCATATTATAATAATGATAAGTAAATTATTATTATTATTATCATTATTAATTAGTATTATTATTATTATTATTATTATTATTATTATTATTATTATTATTATTATTATTATTATTATTATTATTATTATTATTATTATTAATTATTATCATTATTATTATTGCCATTATTATTACTATTATTATCATTCTTATTATTATTATCATTATTATTATTACTATTATTATTATTATTATTATTATTATTATTATTATTATTATTATTATTATT
>NW_018108963.1:7251-13019 GCF_000183805.2 Loa loa | reverse complement strand
TTGATATATATACTTTATTTATTTGTCGTATTTTATTTCGACTTTTTCTTTTTTTTTAACCATCCAGAGAAGTGTAATTATCCATCCTATGCATTTATTATATACATATATCGATTATACTAATCAGTATGGGAAAAAATTGGAATTGGTATATTTAATATGCAATCATATTTGGTTAATTCATTATATACCTGAGGGAAAAATCTCCCGATATATTTTAGTTTTTCTTTTTTTTCCTTCAAAATTAAAGGATAAATGGATAGGGAAAGATGTAATGTAGCGAATATGGGAAAGATGATAAAACATTGTGTCGCATTTTATTGTTTGGGAAAATTTTATTATATTTTAAGCATAATAATTATTAGATTTTATGATGTTTGATGTAATGAAATGAAACTTTTTCTATTATATTAACCATACAGGTTATGCTGAATACTGACTATTTGATGATATTAGAATAATAGCTTATGTAGAGATTATATATACAAGTTATTAAGTAATTGAATCTTTCGATAATATAATACTTTTTAAGAGTATTTTATGCAAATTTGAATGATTTTTCTTCATTTTTATGCAGCAACAAAATTACTGCTACATAATAAGCCATTAATTTCAATCGTTTAAATAAGCTGATTTGTTTGTTACCTTGGTAACATTTTTAGGTTGACATATATGAATTGAAAAATTGCAATAGCAACCTGACAAAAAGTGCATTTTAAATTTAGGCATTGGTTCTGAGAATTATAAATGCAATAAAAATGTTTAAAGCTATTATTAATTCGTAGTTTGTTGTCCATGTATAATTTTCTTCATTTATTCACGTTCGCAAATTCTCTTTAATAGTAAAATGAAATTATTTTAATCTGATAAAACATATTTTTTGGCATAAACCAAAATTTTTGATGAATATAAATGAGAAAATTCTCTTTCATAACGTTAAAAAAAAAAAAAATGTCAAATATACTTTAAATAAATTAGATTTTAAGAAAAAAGAGGAAAGTGGAAAGAGATTTTATAAATTTTCACTTTCTTTCTTATTTCTTTTTCACTTTCCTCCTTTTTCCCTCTCTCTCTCTCTCTCCCTTTCGTTCTCTTGTTTTTTCTCGTAGGTATAATTGCCATGGATTTTTTTTTTCAAACAAAAGTGGTAATTTTTTTTTTTTGAAAAAAAAAAAGCAGCATAAAAAAATGTTATTAACTAAATGTCGTCCTTTTTTTTCCTTTTGATTTTATTTACATCATTTCCTCTTTTTTTTCTTTTTTTTTTTTTAATGGGACAATATCGCTCGTTTAATGCGACATTATTGCGTGTGTTCAACAAAAAAAAAAAAACAAAAGAAAAAAAAGAAATGATTCAAATTATTTATGCCTTCAGAAAAAAGCTCGCTATTTCTTTCTTTTCTTAAATGTTATTTCTTCCTAATTAATTTAGATATTATATTATCATTAATTAAAATTGTATTTAGTTCATAGTTAAATGAACCAAATGATAAATGGTCAAAAAATATGCGAAAGTAACAATGAACAGTAGTATTTTACCTGTTTTATACTACCTGTTCCTTTGTTATTTTAGGGAAAAAAAAACAGATTGATTTAATTAAATATCATACATTATAGTATAATATAATTTAATTCTGATATAATTGGAACATATTTTAATATGTTTTCACATGATATATTCCGATATGATATATTTTATTATGGTACATTTTAATACGATATATTCTAATACGATATATTTTGATGTGATATATTCCAATATAATATATTCTAGTACGATATGCTCTAATACCAAAAGGAAGTACTTGAAAGTGTGGATATATGTGTTTTATTTGCATATGATAGGAGAAAAAAAAGTGGAAGGGAAAGGCTTGGCTATTATATATATTTAGCATAATTGATCTGTTATTCAATGAATTAATCTTTAGGCATCCAACGGATTCGAATACGCAGTAAACGGTATTGATATTAATGCTATCGTATAATATTAGCAACAATTAATACTACTGCGACAGTTGTCATCCAACATCATATTATTCAACTTATTTTTTTTTTTTTTTATTTACTCGGAATTACTAAACATACATTCAATTATATTCTATACGAATGGTAAGCAAATTTTTATAATTACTAGTAATTATAATCATACAATCAATCAGAAAGTAAACTTTATATTATTCGAAAGTAAAAGATTGATTATGATAGTACGGTAATTAGAATACAATTGCAGTCAGAATACATAAAATATCTTAAATAGCAATAATTTAATGAATTTAATTGGTTTAATTTATAGTAAAGTATTTTAGACAAACAATTTAGTCGATTTAAGTGATTTAAATTACAATTAATTTTAAATTTAATATATTCGGTTGAACATATGTCTAAGAAAAAAATGAGAATATAATTGTTGAAAGTATTTATAAAATAAAAATTTGATAGAAAAAAGAAAAATCAAAAGTATGGTTTTTTTTTTTTTTTTAAATTGTAACATTAATATTGAATCGTAAGGTACAGCAATAATCTGAAAATATCATTATCGTTGTCAAAACATCATTGAAACTAAATGCTTTTCTTTCTATTCATAATATTTATTTAATAATTCCGCGAAGGAGAAAGTTTCTAACCTTTAAGGTCTCTGATCCTTGAAGTCTTTGATCTTCAAAGTCTCTGACCATAAAAATTCTGCACCTCTTTATTAATGTGATATTTATGAATGTTCTATTTAAAGTTGACAGAAATATAACCTGAGCAGTTCAATAATTTTTCTTTCTAATTCCCACAGTGGTCTGACAAATTCTCAAATTATTAGCTGATATAATATTTCGACCTTTCCGATGAAACTGGAACTATAGACTTTGTCAATTTGCGCCACTACTCATTTTCTAAATAGATTTATATTTGTTACATTTGTTTTATCTTTTGGCTATTCATTTCTTGGCATGGATGAATAATGATTCAGTTCGGAAAATAATAATTTCGATAGAATTCGGCGATCATTTATCAAAATGGTGACCTTGGTGACATTTTTTTTTGATCTTAGACTATTCGGAGTTTTTTTTTTTTCCTTGTGGACGAAGGACGAAAGGATTAAAAGTGAACAGATAGACCGTTTAAAAAGAGCAGGACAAGGTTTTTGACTTTTTCGTTTATCTCTTTATCATTTCACTGTCTAATCATGTCTATCAAAAAAATTAGGTATTCAAAGATGAACTTCTAAAATTCTGCATTTTTTTAATAATGTATTTTCAATGAAGTGCAAAATTCATTGATAATGCGTTATTAATTCCCATATTTCATATGACAAATGATAGTTTCATTTTTTGATTCAATCATTGTTAAATTTAATCATAAGCTCTTTTTGAAATGTTCACTGATAATGGAAGGAAACAAAAAGTTAGAAAAAAAAGAAGAAAAAAAATTTGTAAAACAAATAAGTTAGTATTTTGTTGTACCATTTAAATATTTTTAGTAAATAATTTCGATTGAGATACCATTAAAGTTATACTTTTAGTAATTAATTCAGCTAATTATGAATTGGAAGTTTAATTCTTTCAAAAAATGTACTTTTAATTGAATGACATTTAAAATTTCATATAATTAATTGATGCCAATTTGTTTTTATTCAGTGATTTTTTTTTTTTTTGCAGTGTTAAATGATAAATGAAGATGGTTGATGTTGTTTTTTCATTTCACAAACAGATGAATAGAAACTAATTTTATCCCTTTCACAATTTATCATATCATTTGCCACATAGCAGAGAAATTGTGAAGGAAGATGATAAAGAATAAAGATTAAACGAAAGATTTTTTTTAATCGATTTATTGATATTGCATTTCAATTATTGATTACAACATAGCTAATAATAGATTAAATGATATATTACTTCATTTCAAACGTTTTTTTTCCTTCTTTTTCACTTTCCTTTATTTTTAAATAAATTTCTAATTAGAAATGTTGTGTAATTCAATTATTAACTTAATAATTACCGGTTTTTTATCATTTAAAAGGAAAAAAAAACCTTTTTGTACTAAAATTTGTGCTGGTTTGTTAAAATTATTAACGATGTATTATGTGATAAAGGGATGATGCAATGATATGGAAAGTAGAGAAAAAGGAGAAGGAAGTGAAGGAAGCGGAAACGGAGGAGAAGGAACTGAAGGAAGCGGAAACGAAGGAGGAGGAGAAGGAGGAAGAAGAGGAAGAGGAAAAGGAAAAGAAAAGAAAAGGAATAATGAAAACTGCAAATGCTGTCTTTTTAAATGATATGAGAACAAAAATTAAAATGGTTTCGATTAATTTTTAGTATTAAATTTTATAAAAATCTCAGTAAAACGAATAATTCAAATATAATAAAAATTAATACAATAATTAAAATGTTTAATTTCATTTAAAATTAATTTTTTCTCATAGGTATGCTGAAATAATTTAATGAAAATATTATTATCCATTAATCAATTATTCGTAATAATATACAAACAGATCAATCGATCAATGGTTCGATTGATCAGATCCATGAAAAGAATTAATTACCTATTCCATAATCGGCAACATTACTTCTTTGTAGATTTATAAGTTGAAATGAGATTGAATTCACAATTTCACTTTTTAATGTACTAAATTGCAGTAATGCATCACTTATAAATGATATTTAATTCTATTATTGTTGTAAAATAAAGAAAAAAAGTAGACAAAAGAACTTAACTTTATTTTATTATTGTCAGATGAAGCATTTGCGCTTTTTTTACTTTATTTCTTTCAAAAAATAAAATTATTTATCAGTTCCTTTTTTTCCTCTTTTCTTAACTTTTTCAAAATCAATGATTAAATTAATATGATGTTATCATAATTGATAGTAGTGATAAATAATAATTCGATACATTAAGGCAATTGTTTTCCTAGTTTTTCCTTCTAAAATAATAAATTATTTTATGATTGAAAATTTGTTTATCATTTTTTACTTTTGATAGTGTTTAACAGTGATTGATAAATAAAATCACAAATGAAAATTTCATTTAAAAGAAAATTTAACAATCGTTCAAATTTTGTCAAATAAATAAATTCTTGTTCATAAAGAAGAAATGATTAACAATAAATGAAATGCGTAAATATGATCTTAGTCTTATCTTAGTTTTATTTTTCGAAAAAAAAGAAATGAAAATTTGACACTAAAATTTATTTGAAAAATAGCTTATGCAGTGAATGAAATTAAAAGAAAATTGTTTGGTAGGAGAAAGAAAAAAAAAACTTTTTTTTTTCTTTTGCTGATTGAATTTGGACAAATGGTTGGTTAAGTAATTAAAATTATTCATCTTTTAATCTATTATTTTTATTCGAAATTTTTTGAAAAAAAGGATTTTATTCCTTTTTTGAAATTTTTTTTTTTTTTAAAAAAAGGCAATTTGTTATTCACTTTCCAATGTTATGTATTAAGCATAATTTTTTTTGAAATATTTGTTCAAAAAAAAATTTTTTTTCAAAAATATCCGTACATTTTTTTCGTACCACTACAATGTTAAGTGATGATTTCCTTTTAAAAGACTTTTGAAATTTTTTGCTCTTGAAAAGTTCAATTTACATTTTCAAGCTATAATTCAATATTTGGATATTAAGCATAACGTTTTGCTTTTAATTTGCTTTTCGCAGAAAAAAAAATCGTTTTTTCTTTTAAAAAGTACATTTACATTTTAACTCCATTATCTTTATAATAATATTAAATATGTTTTTTCTTTTTTTTTTGTATAAAATTTTTTAATTCTTTTTTTTTTTT
>NW_018108963.1:3901-6301 GCF_000183805.2 Loa loa | reverse complement strand
GCTACTTTCTCAAAAAAAATCCCATTGATGGTACATTTTCTTTTTTTCTCCCTACCATAAATTAATTAAGTTTAGAATAATAAGAAGAATGTGACAAGATTAGCTTCAGCATTCACATCGATATTTAAATAGCTATGAAAATTTAATTCATCCATTCTTTTTCCCATTATTAGGGGGGGGGAAAAAAAAGAGAATGAATGAATGAAATTTTTCTCTTCGCTTTAAATGTTTTCGATTTTTTTAAATTTAATTCTTTTCTTTCTCAAATTAATTTGCTAATTTTTATTATTTGCAATTGTATTCCATTTCCTTTTGACTAAAAAAAAAGGGAAAAATTTCACGAAAAAAACAAAAATATTTAAATCACAAATATTTCAAATCAATTTTTTTTCCCTTTCTTTTCAATAATTTCAATTAATTTTCTATTTTTTATTACAATATATAATGTAATATGTAATTTCGCATTGAAATTTATTCAAATTTAAAATTATATCTCTTTCCTTCTCTTACTTTATCTTTCCTCTTTTTCCCTTCTCTCTCTCCCTCTCTCTTCCTCTCTTTTGTTCTTTCTTTCTTATACTCATCCTTTTCCTGTTCAAAAATTACAATTATAATCGTACTTGTATCCTAAACTCGTTTCCAATTTCTCCACCATTTGCAAAATCAATTCATTCCCGTTAGAGCCATACCCGTGATATTTCCCACTCTGTCCATCGTCGATACCTTCCTTCTGTTCCATTTCATTTCATCCTGTCTTCATCCTCTATTCATTTCAGCTTCTCTCTATTTTTCATCTTTCATTTTTAAATTACAACAATTTATTTCATATTATAGATTATCAGTTAATTGATTAATTCATTATTAATCAATTAATACCGAAACTCCATATTTTTTAAATTATTTCTAAAATTTTTGCTTAAAAATTGTTGAAATGTCATTTTGTATTATAACCACTAATTAATGGATGAATTATTAAATATTAGAATTATTTCCTGTTTTTGATTATTTTCAAAAATATTTCACTTGAAAATTGCACCAGTTATTTTATATTACAATTGTTAATTAATGAGCAAGTTATTTAACACTGGAATTTTCTCTCGTTTTTAACCATTTTTAGAAATTTTACTTAGAAATTGCAACAATCATTTTAGCAGCCATTGATTAATTAATTAATTAATTGGTGTGGAAGTTTTTTGTTCCGTTTTTACCACCAAATTTAACATTTTGAAATTGCAACAATCATTTTATATGCTAATTAATTAGCTCTTAAATTATTCACGTTTCTGAATAATTTTCGAAGTTTTCCTCTAGATAATGCAATAATCATTTCAGCAGCTATTGGTGAATTAATTAATTAATTGATTAATTGACATGGAGCTTTCACTCTTTGTAATTTTCTTTAAATTTATCGTTTTGAAAAATTCAATAATCATTTTATACGCTATTTAACCTTAAAATATTTCACAATTACATTCAATTGTAACAATCATCTCATGCTATTGCTATATTTGTTAATTTAATTACTTAATACCAATTGAATTGATATAAGTTTTAATGACAAAATATTTTTGTTTTCTTCCTTCCACGCATTTTAACAAGAAAATCATTTTTGAAACATCATTTTTGTCGCCACATTGACGTATTTATATTGCGCATTAATTGATTATTTAATACAACCAGAAAGTCAATAGGAGTCAATAGGAGAAAGAAATAGAAAGCAAATACATATTCATTAACGAATGCTTAATACAATAGTGATAAAATGCAAATATTATAAGCAATGATTATCAGCTCACGAATTAATTCTATTAATAGTACTCATTTTATTAATTAAATATTATTTAGCTTAAGAAAATGTATAATTTATATTGCTAATTGCAACTTTAATTCGAATGAGGAAAACAGAAGCGAATAAAAAAGAATCAAATTTTGTTGAAAAGGAAGGAATAAATTGCTAAATGAATAAAACGATTTCAAGAAAAAAAAAATATAATGGATGGAATATTTTATTTTTAGTTCAAAAAAAATTAATTAACGTAGTCGAAGGTCAAATAATTACATTTATTTGTTTTTTGGCAAATTATCAAAGCAACGATTATTCTGAATAAAATTTCATCATTAAAACTTGTGATTTACATGGTATATAGAAATATAAACATTAAATGGATATATTAATAAGTCGGCCGACAGGTAAGAAAGATTTAGTGATATAAACAGTTATTGATATATTAGATTGTCATTTCAAGAATTTGCTTTGATTGTCATCCGTAGGAATTTACTCTGTTTGTCATTGCAATAGTTTATTCTGATTGTCATCGCAACAATTTATTCTCTAAACCATCATTGATCATCCGCCGTCATCATTGATATTAATATTTTATTATTATTATTATTATTATT
>NW_018108963.1:0-2972 GCF_000183805.2 Loa loa | reverse complement strand
TTATTATTATTACTAATTATTATTATTATTATTATTATTATTATTATTATTATTATTATTATTATTATTATTATTATTATTATCACTGTTATTATCATTGTCATTATCATTATTGTTATCATTATTATTATTAATTATTATTCATATCGTTCTTATTTATTATTATCATTACATATCAGCAATACTTGCTTTAATTTTATTCTGTCATTATAGTTTCAGCGTAAAATTTCTGCAACTTCTTATCAGTCACACTGCGTTAATAATTATGTTTGTAGTGTAAAAAAAGTGTAAATATTATTCATATCATATAATAATAATATAGCTGTTATTATCACCATTGTTATTGTTGTTGTAGCAATACTGCCAATAGTAGTTGCTAATGAGATGTTTTATATGATATGAGCAAATTATCCAAAACATTATTAATTTAAATTACGAAAAAATTTGTCAAATTGTTTTAGAAACATTTTTCATTCATATTATCAAATTTGATATCGTGCAAATTTGCTAATTATTACACATATCAGTATTGCTGATAATAATAATAAGAGCAATATGAATAATAATTGATAATAATAATAATAGTTAATAGTAATAATAATAATTAATAATAATAACAATAACAATAATAACAGTAATAATAATAATAATAATAATAATAATAATAATAATAATAATAATAATAATAATAATAATAGTAAATAATAGTAATAATAATATTAATAATAACAACAATAATAATAATAACAATAAAAAAAATAGATTACACTTGTTTTGATTTGAAATGAAATAAAATTGTGGCAAAAAGGATTGGGAAAGATATATTTGGGTTAGAAGATAGGATAATTGTAGGGAAATTAGATTATACTTAGTATTATTTCCTAATGCATAGCAATGACTAAGTGTATTAGCCTAATGCAGTCTTTCCTTTTTGCAAATTTATCCAATGTTATTAGTACCACTTTTTTTTTTTTGCCCATTCTATATAGCATTGCTTCTTGATTGAGATTAATATTAAAATTAGAATTACAAAAATGGGAGAATTGAACTTTGACATATATTAATCTTTTGGTGTTTGTATTTTATTATTTTCCAATGTAAAATGAAAAAAGAAAAGCGAATTTTCTTTTTTTAAAATTTCAAGAAAGAAGTATCTTTAAATTTAAATATTTCAATTAATTAAAAATAGTCATCTTTTTTTTCGTACAAAACAGTAGTGAAAAAGGAATTATTCCATACTTTTTTAAAATTGCATTAATTTCTATTTGAAATGATCTTTTTCTTTTTTCATCCCTTCTTTTTCATGTTATTTCTTTTTCACTTTTTTTCTTTTCCGGAATTCAAAAAAGAAAAAGAAAAAACGGAAAAAATTGCCATAAATTCACCATTTTACTTCCTTTATTGCTATTCTAATAAAATAGTAGCAATTATTATATTTAAGCGTATTTGTACATCTTTGCATGCGCATTTTGTTGATTGAAATTTTCATCCACAATGGTATATTACGTTAAACAATTTCAAATGACGTGATATTTTAATTAGGGAAATTAATTCATTTATTTGTTCAATAAATTTACTTGAGTAATTCATTAATATATTTTATTTATTTTAATCTTTATTCTTAAAATTAAACTAATCTTTTAAAACTACTCTTTTTGTTTCCTTTTTTTTTTACTTGTTTTAAATATTTTATTGAATTTCGATGTTGCATGAATAAAGAAGTAAAGGTAAAATTAATTAAATTTATGGGAAAAGAATGAAGAAAGAAAGAAAATTTGCAATTTCGTTTTCTTTTTTTTTTCAAAATTTTTTCAACAAACAAAAGGCATGTAATGGTTAATTCATGTGAAAATTTTTTTTGCAAATTTATTTTAATTCTTAATGATCATTTAATTTTTTATGATGATTCACCACTGAAATAACAAATATACCTGTGGTTATAGCATTTGTAATTAAACTATAGATTAATGAAGGAGTTAATCAATGCTACTAAGGTGGGCGAGTAAGGGATAATACTAATAAAGTAGGAAGTAAGTTAATAAAGTAGATAAGTGAGAATCAGCACTAACCAAATGATTAATGTTAATGAGACAGGTAAGTAAGATAATAAGATATTTAGTATGGAAATAGTATGTTAAATAAATATACTTGAAAGAAATGAATATGGAAGTTAATAAAAAAAAAAAAATATGTGAGTCAACAGGTAAAATGTGTAGGTAGGAATGAATAAGTAATGCGTAATATGAATTCAAATAATTAGAGCATGTAATTAAGTGATATTTGCAAATGAGTAATAAATTAAGTATAATCAAACAGATAATTAATGGTTGACCAAATAAATGACAAAAAATACGAATATTTTGTACATTTTTCTATTTTCTAACTTATTGGAAATAATCTTTGATGTTTTCAAATGCTTAAATACTGACATTTAAATTTTGTTTTGCATAAAGTTGAATCATTTGTTGCTTTATTCTTTCAAAATATGCCCAATTTTTGGAATACTATTTAATTCCAATTCAATCATTTCCATTTTAAGCGATTATTTCTATTCGATACTAATTTGAATATAATTTATTCATTAATATCTTCAAATTTGATTAAATGTTAGCATAACTAGAAGTGATAACAACGAATGATTGAAAATAAGGGATTTTTTTTTGCCAACATAAAACGAATTTAAAATTTATAACTTAAAATTCATTTTGTTATTTTTATTTATTGAAGTTAAACTATTGAAGTTAAATTTTTATTTATTGAAGTTAAATTCTGATTGCAATAATGTATCATTTGATTGGTGAATTCTTCACATATACTTTTCTGATTACTATTACAATAACCATTTACTATCATAGTAATAACAGCAACAACAACGAATACTATGATTATTCGATTATTATTACAATTAAAACAATGAAACAAATGCTATAACAATAACTATTATTGCACTTACATTAACAACATTAATTGTT
>NW_018108962.1:10988-13078 GCF_000183805.2 Loa loa | reverse complement strand
AGAAAAAAGCGCAGACGAAGTGAAAGAGAAAGAACAAGTTTACCATAATTGTGACTTTGTCGCACTTTTTCTTCAAAAAAAAATCATTTGCTTTTAAGGAACCGTTTCCTTCCATCTCTTTATTTCTTCGTTTGCATCAAATGTGCGCCGTGATCAGGAAGACGTAGAATACGTTGAACAGTTGGACTTCATCAAAATAATTATTTGAATAAAATGTATTTGGCGATTTTTTCAAAAAGTTTGTCTGTTCATCCATCCACCCATTATTTTACCTCTTTCCGGAAAACAAATGTCCGACTTTAAGACATTAAAAACTGTTTAAACCGTCATAAATGCGAGTTGTGTCTTTTTGCAGAGTATAATTATTGCTTTCTGGGAATCAAGTGAATTTTCTGGTCTTTCATTTCCATTTCAGATACACACTGAATCAACGACTGTTATATTCTCTTATAAATAACATTGAATTGAGACAAGTTACATAATTTTTGAAGTTACATAATCTTTAAAATGCGATAGTTTGTCTTATATCAACTGCTAGTGGTTAGAAATGAATTATAAAATTGTACCAGCAGATTTCAGTTTTTAGCTAATCAGTAAAAGCAAGGTTGACAATGGTCATCCACTTGTGGAAGCTAATATCTTTTTTATCTAACAACCAATCTGAAAACTTGCTGTCACTCGTGACCTTGGAACGAACAAGTCCTTTCGGCTCATTATTGGCATCAGTACCATCAATTAAGCATACAGATCTTCCGACATTTCCAAATATTTCCTTCAAATAGAATGCAATGAAGACATGAGCCCTATTGTAATACTACCAATTGTACACTGCCAATCGTATTTGCAGGAATTTTGGATTGCTTATTATGCTATCATTCGTTATCACTAAATATTTGATTGTATTGACAGTAATGTAAGTTAAAGTATTTGCTGTTATCATATTAGTCATTCAGTTTACATATCTGTTAATGTACTCCTTCACTTTCAGTACAATATTATCAATTGCTGAAACGGATGCACAGTTGTTCACTATAAATCTGAACTCGTTCAATAACAACAGCGCAGGCAACAACGTATGTTTCGTCCCTTATTAGTTTCATGCCTTAAAGTGTCACATATTGGAATAACATATTAAGCATTAATGTTCATTTATGTATCAACTTAGTAAACGTTTATTTTACATTTAAGTCGCTGAACAATAATGGTAACTCAATGCAGAGATTCAATATTGTTGGAGGTAATCAAAGAGGAAATCAATCTACTTCAGCTCCACAGACTACTTCTAACCTATGGTTACAGTTGATTGAACTTTTTTCTAGGGGTCTCTCTCAAGTGCCAGTGTCTCAATTTTTCCCCCAATATGGTCCTTCTTATTCATATTACGGTAGGTACGGACGTTATGGTTACTCGTCTTATCCCTATTATTATTATTATTATTATTATTATTATTATTATGGATAATTGTTTTACTTTCTGCAAAGGTTTTTGTATCACTGTGCAGACTCTAAATTTCCAAAATTTATGCAAAACTTTGTTCGATGTTTTGTTCTATAACAAGCTATTAAACAGATTGTGAATTGAATCAGTATTAAAAGTATATCGAAAATCTGTGCTGCACAATTATCGCCACCAAAGTCATCCGCAACTCTGTTATAGTTTGTAGTAACTATACTGATCAATAGCTCATAGACTAAAACTAGGTGCCAAAAATAAATGAATACAGTAGTTACTGGACAATTTTGGTCTAATCACTCATTGAATGATTTAAATATTGCAGTGATCAAGTAATTAAAAAGCAACAGTTTCTTTGAACTACAATATTCCTTAATTTGCATTTCTATAGTTCCTTAAGATTTAGTACCAAAAATGATAAATCTTTAAGACCGTGCATGTTAAAAGCCTTTTAGAAGCAATCAATAAATGGTAAAATAAGTCGTTGGTAGGAAGATTAGAAGGATGCACTGATTCTAGATGTTCTTGTTTCTAGAAAAAAATTGAAGTAAAAAAGAAAAACATTTTAAAGCAAATGGAATGAATTCTAATCTTTTCAACAACCACTCATTTGTTGAACTTTTACTACTTGGACATCA
>NW_018108962.1:4003-10438 GCF_000183805.2 Loa loa | reverse complement strand
ACTTTCTTAACTTATTGCTTCCAGTTGTTTCTCATTCGGTTTTCTTATTACCCTGAAGATGAAGTTTAAGAACAAGACCAATTGCGAATCGTAGTCGAATTCACTCAAAACACGAACTTTGTCGCCTTTTTAGAACCATTTTCATTTGTAAAAAACAGAAAGTATACTGTTGCCAATTTTACGCATTACATGAATGATTTGGTTCTCTTTGTCCAACACTTTGAATTTAGCTGATGGTAAATTTAACGAAATGAAATTAAAAATTCAGCTAATTGTCCCTAAAACAAAGGTGGAAACGTCACCTCCTGAAAGTTCATCGAAAATTTATTAGGACAAAAATACTACCAGTAGTACACTGCCAAACATGCTTGCAGGAATTGGATTGCTTATTATACTGCCACCCGTTATCATTAAACATTTGATTGGATTGACAATAATGTAAGTTAAAGTATTTGCTGTTATCATATCAGTAATTCGGTTTACATATCTGTTAATGTACTTCTTCACTTTCAGTACAATATTATTAGTTAATGAAACGGAATAGTACTCAATTTAAATCTACATTCGATTAATAACAGGACAAGCAACAACTAAGTTCCACACGTCTTATCAGGTTAGGCTTAATTTGTCGCACACATTAAACATTAATGCTTTTTCAAAGGCCAACGTTCCCAGCAAAAGCTTATTTCAAATTTGACCGTTGAACAATAACATTAATGCAGTAACAAGCTCAAGTGCTAGTGGATGTGGTCAAAGAGAAGGTCAACTTAATCAATTCAACCGAATTCTTCTAGCTGATGACCTTCCCCACTTGGTCCTGGTTTGAGTTTCCATGCAGGAGCATGTTTGGTGGAAGTTTGTCATATCCTTCTCCATATGGCAATTATTATGGCAGTTACGGTTATTATAGTGGGTACACATTGTGAAAATTGTTTGCTTCCTTGACGACGAAGTCCTTTCTTGTTGATTGAGACAGATGAATCGTTTTGATAAAAGTTTATTGATAAACGGGGAAATATTATTAGTATACAATGGGGAAGAAGTGCACAATTAACAGTGCGAGTGATTAAATTAAGTGAATAATTGTTGAGTCAATAACTGAAGTGAAATGAATGTTTATCACCCAAGTCCGAGATCTTTTATCAAAGAATGGAATGGAAGGAAAAGGGAGTAACGATATTACCGGTATTACTTACACGTAAATACGAGTATTAGTGAAAGTGGAGAGGCAAAAACAATTCTGCTACCGTCCTTCATCATACGAAATTCTTTCATTGTTGTTGTGAGGAAAACTTCAACTGTTTCGAGGAATATTTCGAAGGACATAAGATTCTGAATATTGCTGGGTTATTCTGGATCAGAGCTATCCTTATTATGCAACCAAATCGAAGCACAAATTTAATCCAATGAATAATTGTTCACTCAATGACTGAAGTGACGTGAAAAGTTCAGCCACTGATTCAACAGTCATTCACAAGCTTAAATGCGTGCTTCGATTCGGTTGTACAATGGTCCTGGAAGACATTCCTACTTCAACCTTTCTCTAACGGGAGTTTCACATCACTTTGACCCTTCGTATAGCAGGAGTTTGCTTGAAACATCCTGATGATTACGCATAAAGTTCTTCAACATTTTGACAATTGTACATAAAGCTCTGTACAACATCAGTTGATTTGTACAACATGAATACATTTCTATCAACTTAGCAACATCGGCATATTTCTATATTACAAAATATTTCGGTTTTTCAGACAATACAGAGGAAATAGTAGGTATGGACCATTCTATTATTATAGTCATTCTCCCTATTTACTACTATTACTAGCTATACCCGGTCATGCGTTGCTGTGACAATGTATGGCTAGATATAGCCAGTATACACATAAATAACCTAGAAACAAACATACACGCAAACACATATATATGCACATATGCACACATACACACGTGCACATACACACACACGTGCACATATACATATGCACACATACACACGTGCACATACACACACACGCATACACCCCACAGTGCACTGATTTCTCTTATCATACGACTAACAAATTCCTTGTCCTTGCTTTCGATAATAATTGGACTGTCGGTTAGTTGATAGGTCGTTGAATTGGGGATATGCTACGGAAAATGTATTTAGCGAATAATATCCTGCATTGTAAAACCAAGTTAGGATGCTTTTATTGCAAAAAGTCACATAATACTGCCTTATGTAAGGATACGAAGACACTACATCAAGAAAGTCTGCCGATAGTAGGAAAATGCACTACGTCTCGTATTGGAAAATTGCAAATGTAGCATGTCGCCGATTTTCTTCAACCGTGACAAAACTGAGGGTTCTTTCTGCCTCTTTAGTTGGTAGTACCTCAGACTTGGATAATTAAACCTTTATTGCGATAAATTTATCAATATAACAACGAACTTGCAATTACGACATCGATACAACAAATTGATAACGAAAACTAAACGAAAAGATTAAATCACGCCCGATATCCTCCAACCAACCGACCTGTCGAAAGGCATCTTTAGAAATGATTTGGCGCTCAGGATGGTCCGTTTCTCCGAGTGGGAGGGTGCTTGTACCGCTTGTGATTACAAGAAGTAGCTTCCTCATAGAGCGCACATTGTATAAGGTTAAGACGATATGGGCATATACAGCAAAAATGTCTGGCTTCCAACAAAGTTTCCATTCGCCATATCAGCGACACTCCCGAGGCGAACATAATCTGCATCCTTATCCTCGGTTGGAAACTTCCAAAGGATAGAGGTGTCCCACTGCTCTCCCTAGTTCTTTTCCGTTAGCTATTCTTACAACCGCTGATCGACATAATACCATCTTTGTCCCTTATAAGTCTGTCGATTCTTCCCATTCTCCAGGTATTTCTGGAACAGTCTTCTTTCAAGAACACCAGCTCATCAATTTCGGGTTCTCGTCGAATACGGCTGCGAGGCCCTCGGTGTTTGCGTTGAGCTCGTTTTCTTAGTTCTTCTAGGTATTCTTCTCGCCATACTTTCCATAGATGATCAAATCTCTTGAATGTGATCATGTATTAATGTTTCAATTCCTTCGTTTGTAAATTTTCTTCCTCCATATCGTTTTGTCTCTACGATAAGCCCTTTCTTCTGTTAAATTTTCTCCTCGAGCTGAGCCTGGATTCAAGAAATCCCCAGGTCTTAACACTAAACCTATTTCTTCCAGATCCACCAGGGGTTTTTCATTGATAATCGCCTCAAATTCAGTGATTAAAGTTATCAATTCTCCGTTGTTAAAAAGCTTTGTACCGATGCCTTTTCTTAGAGATTTTTTAACTACTCCAACCATTCTTTCGTAAACGCCGCCTTACCAAGGAGCGCCTGGAATAATGAATTCCCACTCCATTGTTTCATTTTCCGCTGTACTCAATTCTACAAGTACTTTGGAAACTGCTATAAAGTTCTTGACATTATCGGAAATTATGTGTTGTGGTTGTTTTCTTCGGCTTATAAATCTTCGGAATGCCTGTACAAATTGTTCAGTAGACATAGTTTCCATTACTTCGAGATGCACAGCTCAGTGACTAAACATGTAAACAGAGTCACCCATCGTTTGGCATTGGCATGATCCTCCTTTGTTAGAACTGGCCCAAACAGGTTTAACCAACTGTTTCGGACGGTCTCGTCCCTACAACTCTAGCAGCCGAATAAGGAGGAAAGTCTGGTCCCTCAGATGACGTAGCCATCCACATAATACAACCTTTACAAATCTTTCTCAAAATTTTCTTGATATATGACCGCCCATGGGGGATCCAATACCGCTCTCATTTTGCCCTAAGTGTAGTGTACGCTCACATGAAATAATTTCTCATGGTAATGCTTCACGATCAGTTCTGCTATCTTTCCTCTGTTGATGAAATACGGAAAATCCTCAATTCGATGCATAGCCTAAGTCTTCCAACACATCTCCAGATTCCATTCTGGTCTTAAAACCCAGTGTTCGATTTCCTTTTGCATTATGTTTAACTGTGCCATCTCGACTATCAATTGTATTACCTTGTCATACTCATTAGATGCAAAATTCTCTCAGGAGAACCTTTTCAAACTTCTTCTCCTTTGACATCGCAAGGAATCATAAGACGTTTAACATCGTTCTTATCAACTTAGACAGTGATGAGAATCGTAACTCATCTATTAATGCCGTAACTTGATCTGACTGTATCGCTTCTTCCATCAATCCTATGGCCATACATACTTGTGATATTTCCTTTCATAACTTTATCCTCGGGCCATTTTTCCTTCGGCTCCCATAACCATGATGGTCCATTCCACCACAACGAATTATCTTTCAGTTTACCTGGGAGAAGTCCTCGTGAAGCCTGGTCTGCTGGATTACTTGCTGGTCTTATATGACGGAATTCAATTTCTTTATTTCTTCTTATCCCATCAATTCTGTTTGAGACATATCTGGATCCTCCGGCGCTTTTCTTAACCAGTGCAGGACACAAGCGCTATCCGTTCATAAATATGTTTTTTCCGCTTCGATTCCTTTCTTAATGAATTCCAGTACTCTTACTCCAATTGTGACCGCGAGTAATTCTAATCGAGGAATACTGGCTGACTGATTCCTTTCTCGTTTTGGAACTAATCTTGTCTTTCCGTATATCAATTGTGGTTTGGATGGAGTGATATTACTGCGTACGTATACTGCTAATCCCAGAGTTCTTTGGGATGCATCTACAAACATATGCATCTCGGAGCACTCTTGCGGCGTTCATCGAGATACTTTTATGACATCCTGTTGGTTAAATGCCTTTTCTAACCCCAAGCAACGTCTCATTTTTTCTGGTTCTAATTTCTCATCCCAGGACACACCCTTCTTCCATAAGTCTTGAACCAACAGTTTCCATGGGAGTATGATCGGACATAATAATCCCAATGGATCGTAAATAGCAGCATAAAATTGTAATACCTGGCGTTTGGTCTAAAGACCTTCTTCTAGGATTTTCCAGCTTCAAATAAACTCATCTTTGATATTATTCCATTCGATTCCTAACAGTTTGGTAGCGGTCTTCTTTGTTATTTCTTGCTCACTATCCATCTCAACATCATAGTTCGCATGAAATTCTCTTAAGTGCATTTTGGCTTTCATAAAGAGTTCTTTTGCTTCCTGTGGTTTTCCATTACTTTCTAATTCACTTCCTGCGGTTAATACAACATTATCAACATACAGATTCTTTGCTACTGCTGATAATTTAGAGCTTTCTTCATTCAGTAGATGTCTAATGACAGCGACCAGTAGAAAAGGTGAAGACACCACGTCGAAGGAACTCGCGTGAATCGGTAAGTAGCTAGGTTTTTTTGAGTCACTTCCTTCGTCTTGTCTTTCAGCCATAAAAACCTGATGACATCTCTGTCTTCCTGTTTTAGGCTCACTTGCAAAAATGCTTTCTCTACAACGACTATCACCAAGTAACGTCCTTGTCTGGGCCGTAATAGAATTCCTGCTAATGATGGCATCATTGCTGGTCCCCTATACAGACATTCATTTAGTGATGGGCTTTCGTTCCTCTTTGCTGATGCGTCAAATACTACCCTAAGCTTCGTGGTGGATTTCTTAGGTGTTATTATCGCTTGGTGGAGCAGGTAAGATACTCGCCATGTTTCATTCTGATTCTTCACCCTTTCTATGATTCTTTCCTCAAGTAAGGTTTTGATATACTCATCGTAACATCTTAATAATTCTGGAGACTTCTTCAGTCTTCGTATTGTAGTTCGTAGACGTCCCCATGCCAGTCCATACCCTTTTGCTGGCGTTATCTCTTGTTCTTCCATGGCCAGCTCAACACATCTCCTTTCTTTGTCCGTGGTGAGCAATTTTTGAAAAGCTTCAAGGGCTTTTTCATCCTGATAATCCGTCATTAAATGTCTAATCCCAATTGCTTCTAATTTCCACGTTTGTTCAATCTAGTCCATGTGAATTTGCGATTCCTTCTTTGTTATGTTTACAATTGTTTGGAATTTATGACTCGTCATTTCTGTTTCCTGTATCATTATCTTGTGTCACTTTCCGTTTGCCGCCTTCGACCACTCCTATTTCTGTTTCCATAATCATCCATCTGGTGGGCGCTTTATGGAATTACGAATGACTAAATCTGCAATCTCTTCTACGCCTAACACATCCGGTTTTCCCCATTTACCTTCAACTAGTTTGTTTCTTTTATTGTTTGTTACATACGGTATCCGTTCGAGTATTGAATCGACAATGTATGGTTGGATATTCTTCACATTCCCGGACAGCGTTTGAACTCCGAAGGTTATCTTTCGGCTTTCGTATTTCCTTGTGCCCACTATTCCTGTTATTAACATTCCCAAACTCGGTGATGTTTGTTTTAAGCTCAATTTGCTTACTATTGATTCTGTAACATAATTACAATCACTTCCTGTATCGAA
>NW_018108962.1:0-3454 GCF_000183805.2 Loa loa | reverse complement strand
CTACAATCTGGTGCGTGTCCAACTCAACTCAATTCATAGTGTTTGCATCAACTCAATCCAACTCAACGACGATATCTCGCGTAAAATCGCTGGCAATAGTGGTCTCCTACATCACCCTCTCAAACAAACCCGAACAAAATTCGCTACACTTATCGTTCTAAATGGTTCTTTATTTGAGCATCGAACTCTTTCTAAGCTTTTATATGGTTCCTTTGTTTTAATTTATCACCATATCGTTCATACAAATTTTCTAAAGCCAGTAGGTAATTTTCTTTATTTACCATGAAGTCACTTATTTGTTCTCTTGCTTCTCCTTTCAAACTGCTTAACAGATGCATGAATTTTCGTGTGGACGTTAAATCCGTTGTGAATTGATTCTTCAAACTCGCTGATAAACTGGCCCCACATTCTCGGGTCGCCATCAAATTCTACCGATTTTAAAGTCGGTGGTTTACTGGTCGTGATTATCTTAATTAAATCTTCTGGACTCTTTTGCTCCTCTGCTATTGGTGGTTCATGATCTGCTTTTTCATATTTCATTTTAACTTCTATGATTGTTTTACTTATTCGATTTAGTTTCATAAGGAGTGAAGCTCTTTCACAATAAAGCTTATTTCCTTTGTCAAACAGACAGTATCCCTCATACAAACAATCTTCATATGATGCAACGTTATTCTGCCATTCATCATCATTTGCTGGGCGTAGCAATTCTTTCCACTCTATCTCCAAATCATTTGCCTTGGAGATTATACCGTCACTATTACTTGTTTCTCAACATCAGATTTTTGTCCCTTTAGCCATTCCACCGTTCTTTCGTAACTTAATCCTTCCGATAAATCCTTTTCTCGTAGTTCTATTGCTTTTTCGAAAACCTTTCTCGCAGTATTCTCAAGACACTTCAAATTTCTTGTAATGAGATAGGAAAGAGAACTTTCCTTCATTGAATCTTTTACACGCATATTTCTATTTCGACCATTTTCAAGCCTTGTTACGAGCTGATGTAAGAATTATTCTCTTCTTTCTTGATTGAATAAGACTTACTCGCTTCTTTCTTGATCGAGTAGGACTTACTCGCTTCTTTCTTGATCGGACAACACTTACTCGCTCCTTTCTTGGTCGAATAAGACTCACTTCTTTCTTGATTGGATAAGACTCACTTTTTTCTTGATCGAATGCTTAGGCCGCTTCTTTTTTAATCGAATCCTTAGATCGTTTCTTTCTCAATCGAATCCTTAGGTCGCTGGTTCTAAACCGGCCGGCTGGATCAAATTTTGTTGCCGATTTTCTTCAACCGTGACAAAACTGAGGGTTCTTTCTGTCTCTTTAGTTGCTAGTGCTGCAAACTTGGGTAATTAAACTTTATTGCGATAAATTTATCAATATAACAACGAACTTGCAATTACGACATCGATACAACAAATTGATAACGAAAACTAAACGAAAAGATTAAATCACGCCTGATATCCTCCAACCAACCGACCTGTCGAAACGCATCTTTAGAAATGATTTGACGCTCAGGATGGTCCGTTTCTCCGAGTGGGAGGGTGCTTGTACCGCTTGTGATTACAAGAATTAGCTTCCTCATGGAGCGCACATTGTAGAGAGTTAAG
Source organism: Loa loa (assembly GCF_000183805.2). Classification (NCBI taxonomy): domain Eukaryota; kingdom Metazoa; phylum Nematoda; class Chromadorea; order Rhabditida; family Onchocercidae; genus Loa; species Loa loa. Next base: position 1,844 of record NW_018108962.1, on the reverse strand, counting down.
ACGACATGGGCATATACAGCAAAGATGTCTGGCTTTCAACAAGGAGATTATTGTTCCTTTGTTTCCATTCGCCATATCAGCGATAAAGCAGATGATAACGATTCGTCAACAAACTCGATAATGCCTCAAGTAGATAAAGAAGTTTTACTTCTATGGAAAAAGGTAAAGGTCTTTAACCCAGAAATGCTTGTTTTCCAAAGAAAAGCTCCAGCATTTTTTGACATTGGTTCACAATTATCATTCATATCAGAAGAACTAGCAAATTAGCTGAAAGTAACTAAAGCTGAAGAACAATAGCTTTATTTGGGAATTAAGTACCCATTTAACGTTTTTTAATTAAAATACGAGTTGGAGTATTAATCAGAGAAGAAGCGATAACAATCGAGATCAATGTAATACAGCATGTTATGAAATGATCGAACAACCAATTACGAATGCTAATAATAATTTCCATGATTTAAAGGGATATCGAAAACAACCTAACATGCTTATTGGAGCTGATTACTTCTTCAAATTTATTCGATTGAAAGGAATTCAACTGAGTTCAGGCTTCTCATTGCTTCAATCAAAAATTGGATTATGTTAGTTGAAAGTGGAGATATAAGCGAACTAATTAATATTTCACTAATAACTAATATTTACAAGCAATAATCCAACGTGTGGCCAACGTAACTCGTAAACCAGATATAAATCAGTTCTGGAGATTGGAATTCATTGGAATTAATGAATCACCAAGTGCTCATGATGATGAGCAAGCACTGCAACAATTTAAAAAAGGTACCACCAAAGACAAAGGAAGATTTAATTAAAAAAAGTACCACCAAAGACAAGGGAAGATACCAGGTTCGCTGGCAGCGGAAGGAACTGAATGTCAAATTAAGCGCTAACTTTAGGTTATGCTTTGGACGTGTGAGAACGCTGATTAGAAGACTTCAACAAAATCAATAACGACTTCGGTAGTGTGATGGAGTGATCTGCGTTCCAATATAATTGAAGAAGTACAACCCAATATGGACCGTGCTGGTATAATTTTCATTACTTGCCTCATCATGAAGTAGTAAGTCCACCAAAAGTACAATCTAAAATATGTATATGATGCTTCGGCTCATCTTAAAGGAACTAAGAGTTTAAATAATGTGTTATATGGGAGTCCAATATCATTTCCACATTTGGTACTACTTCGTTTTAAAATGATGAAAAAAGTAATAACGGCAAATATAGAAAGGACCTTCGTACAACTGGAGTTACATCCCGAAGAGAGTAATGCACTCGATTTTTCTGGTTGAAGGACATCAACCGTGAAATATCCGGACAAAATCTGAAATGTTATCGATTTCGAAGAGTACCCTTTGGAATAATATTATTTCCCTTTTTACTATATTTGCTGCACTCGATTATCATTTGGAGAATATAGGGAGTGATATAATGATAGAGATAAGAAAAAACCTTTAGTGATACCCAAACATGATAGAGCACAACCAGACCAAAGAAAAATCCTTGGTATTAAATGAATGAACGATCGGGACAATATCAAGGCAATTTTATGACCGTGGTCCGAAAAAAAAACAACGAAGAGAAAATCTTGCAATTTCTTGGCCTCTCAATATGACCCACCGGAATTTCTGGTCCCTATCACGATAAGAATCAAATTATTCCTCCAACAGTTATGGTGAAACAACAACACATGCAACCATATCATGAATGAAGGAGATAAAAAAAGAGTGGAAATCTCTTATCATAACTGTCAAAGAATTTAAAAGAATTACCAAGGTTAGTAACTATACCACCGAGGCATCTGGAATCTCATGTTTTCGCGGATGCTTCAGGTGTAACATATTCAGCGG
>NW_018108961.1:9666-13085 GCF_000183805.2 Loa loa | reverse complement strand
ATAAATTATTATCACGAAGAAAAAATAAACAAATAAATAAATTCAGATTTAACTTAATTTGCAATTATAGTTTAATCAGTAAAATTAGTGTTTCATGCTTTTCCCGCTACTAAATAAATACTATAAAATTCAATTCTTCTGCTTTTTTTTGTGCCATTTGATTTTTTTGGAATATATTTGTTTGAGAAACTTTTGTAAAGAAACAATTACTACATTACCTATGATACTATAATTTATTAATTATAAATTTGGGTTTCTTCTTGTTTTTTTTTTTCGCCCATTTTTGAAGTTAATTCTAATTTATCTTTCTTTTCTTTTCATTCTATTATTTGAACATTTGAAAATGAAAATTCAAAAAACAATTTTGATTTTATTTAAATTATTAATATTACAAGAAGGAAATTATAATATTATAGTGGGAAATGATGATCATCTGGCATCATCATTTTACATTCTAACACTACAGTGACAATGCCATATGTGAAGCGCATCAAAATTATTTCCGCCTAAAAATTTCGGTGACCATTCACCACGTGTCCATCATATTAATTTGCATATTTCTGATTTATATTATCAGTTATTGTTATATTTTTACATTCTTCTTCTTCTTCAATTTCTCTTTCTCTTTCTTTGTCCACTATTCAATGCATCAAATATATCATTTATCACAATCAACAATCATTTCTTACAATTCAGCTACAATTTTTCCAATTTCCCTCCCCTTCCTGTCAACTGTCATTTATCATTCGAATTTCTATAAGTTGAAATTTTTGATAACATATTTTTCCGATATAACATTCCAGAAAAATGAATACGATAATTTTCTAATAATAAAATACAATTAATTTGAACATCTAATATTATTGATGTATAGCGAAAAATTTTCAAAATTTATAAATTCATTCAAAACTTATTTTATCTAATTTCAACAATTTCAAGCAATTATCCTTCAAAGTTACTTTCATTTGTCAATTTGCGATTTGCGATAAAAGTAGAAAATAAAAATAACAGATTAAAAATAAGTTTTAGTATTTTACAATGAAATTATTGCATCCAAATATATTAATTTTTTAGATAAAAATTAAGTTGCGACCAATCTTTTTTTTTTATATCTTTTTCTTTCTTTCTTTTTTTTTATTGTTTCGTACAATTAATGAAATTTTTAAATAATTTACTGTATGTTTTCATGATATCTCTGCAGTTCAGTGCATATTCTTATCAGTTATGCGAAATTTCACAATTCTTATTCAGATTTTTCAAAACCCATCTGGTAATATTGAAATTTATTTGCGAACAAAGAAAATGTTTTTAGTCTAATTTTATCATTTAATCTAAAAATTTAACAAAAAAAAAAAGAAAGAAACATCTGAATAAATATTAATTGGTGTAGGAAAAAGAAACTAATTTACATATGATAAGAATGTTAAATGATGTATTGTAAGTTGTGATGAAAATATAAAATAAATGTATTTTGAGATGATTCATCTATTCATCATCATTTAGCATGTATCAAAATATGCTAAAATTAGAGAAATCTAAGTTTACATAGTAATTATCATTTCATTTTGATGTGATGGGAAAAAAAAAAAAGGTGACATCCGCAAATTGATACAATTCAAGGACATCAATTAAATTCAAGAAGAAATTTCATTTTTCTACAAAAAATAGCTATAAATATAGTCTTCAATGAACAATTTTTCCATAGGAAAAATAAAATTTAATTATTTTTATTTAATTTGTGTCAATCATTTCATCATCATAATTTCTCAATTTATGGCTTAGTACGATATGGTATGGAAAAACTTTTTCAGGTACATCAAAAAAAAGTATTGGAAACAATTAATTATCTTTCCTTAATTAATGCTTCATAAATTTTACAGAGTTTTTAAATTTCAATTAAAATTACGCAATCACATAAAATTTTGCCTATATTTACAAAATACAACATTTGTCAGTTGTAACAATCATGTGATTTTTGCCTGTAAGACATAAAATCACCTTGAAATGATTTATGTTACCATTTGAAATAGCATTGATAGATTAGTGATAAGCATTCCCATATGTTTTGCTACTATTAATAATAAAATAATTTTGCAAAGAAAAAGTTATTTTGAAATTTTAAATAATTATTGAAAATTTTGCAAAAAAAAAAATTATAAATTTTACAAAAACGTTTGTAAAATTGTACAATAAGAAAATATAATAATAGCAAATTTTGAAAAAATCAAATAAAAAAAAGATGAAACGAAAAAAAAAAAAGCAATTTGTATGATAACATATCAGACGACAACTAATTCCCACCACCTTGCCTATTACTAAGCAAATTATCGGCGTTTCTGAAATTTTATAAAATGCTATCAAGCTAAATGCTTCAAATTGTACTACTTCCGGTTCATCCAGATGATCAAAAAAATGCTTGGAATCGTGTATATTTATTTTCCTCCATTTATCACTGGGTAAATGAAAATGATAAGAAAGCCAATCTTGTGCAATGGTACAATCATTGTAATCATCAAATTTTAATAATATATGGAAAAATGAAATAGGTAGGAAATTTTTCTTTTTTTTGGTTAGTTGGAATTGTAAAATTCTCTAAAAATTTCTATTTTACTATTTTTTGTATGAATTAATTCATGTTTTTTTCTTTTTTTTGGGATTCTTTGATTGATTAAAATATGTTGCATAAGTGATAATTAAAAAAATGAAAACTAATACGAATTAATTCCTGATTGCCATTTATTCATTTAAATGATTTTATTGAAGAAATTAAAATTACCACTTATTGTTTCTTTTTATGAATATAAAACTTATGATTTATCAAATAAATTTTTTTTTAAACTTCAAAAATAGACTATAAACTTATGACGAAACTTTTTCTTTTTTTGATAATATAAATGTTTTTCTGCATTCAAAAAATATACCTTTTAAACTGTCTTATAATGTCACTAATCTTAATTTTTTTTTGTTAAATTTTTTTTTTAAAATTTCCTTTCTCAGTTTCTATTTAATATAAAACATTAATTCAGCAATATTAAAATAAATTAATGACGAAAAATTTTTGATTTTGTTTTTTCTTTTTAAATTTTACTTTAATTTTGCCGTTACTATTATGGTGTTAAAAAATCAAAAGATTTTTTGAAAAACAGAAAGTTGAGAGTTTATCACATCAACGAACAGTAGATATTTGAAGAAATTCAATTTAGTTTTTAGTTTTAGCAACAATGTGTAATTCCATTTAATATTTTTCTAAAGTTAATTTCCAGAATTGTTACCGATAATCCAATTGTGATTTCTATTTTCATAATATTTTAAAAAACAAAAAAAGAAAAAAGCAAAAAACAAACAAAAAAACTGTTACTTTAATTTATCGCATGATTAGTTACTTTTTCCTTTAAAATCTAAAAATTACACACAAAAAA
>NW_018108961.1:6987-9530 GCF_000183805.2 Loa loa | reverse complement strand
AAAAGAAAGAAAAAAATGAAATATAATTAAGTTCAAGTATAAATATTATAAATTTTACTGATAAGCTGATAAAATTTATCAATAATTGTTCACCAATTCTAATTGAACTCCTCATTTATCCATTCTTTCATTCCCTTTTTTTCTTTTTTTTTTTCTTTTTTTTCCCGAATATAACTAAAAATGTTCGCATACGACGGATACCGATTAACAACAATTTGGCAGTAAAGAATTGGTGATATGTGTCTAAATTGTTCCATACCACTTATAATGATTCAATCTATCAAAATCATCAAAAATAATCAATCAATTAATCAATCTTTTTATTGCTATATATGATAAATTTGCCATATCAATTATCTATTCATATGGTTAAATTATAAATTTTTGAAAATTTTATAATTACAATTAATTATTTTCATCTTTTGATAGCATTAAAATCAATTTAGAATTTTGTTATTATACAAAATTTTTCTAATTTTATTCATTTCTTTTTAAATCATTTCATATGATTTCTTTTTTTTTTTCAACATTTCATAATTTATAAAGTGGACATTTCCGCTTTTTTTTGTTTTCCATACCTACGCTTAGTGTTACTTTAAAATACAAATACACTTGATTATTTTGTTTTGTTTTTTTTTTTTTTTTTTTGTCTTCTTAATATGCGAAATTTGCAATGTATGTACGATAAGACAAAGCTTGTTAACAACATGCACCTGCATGACAAAGCTTGCTAACTCGCAGCTGCATAGCAGTATTCAATTCCATTTCTTTTCATTTCTGCTTTATCCTTCTTTTGTCCTATTCATTACTTCGATCATCAAAATTATTTTATTATACAATAATGATAGAACGAAATTATTGTTTTCTATGCATTTTGAAAATCGTTAGCAACTTTAAATGAAGACATTATATTTGTTATGAGATAGTGCCATAAGAGAAATGTTGGTTAATTGAATGAATGAATAAATGACCGAGAATGACCATATATGGTAGAATGACCATATATAATATGGATAATTAATTAATTCCACTTCCATTTAATTACTTAAAAGCAAAATAAAACTATGATGAACTAAATTAAAAAGTATACAGATACATAGACGTAAACATATATCTACATGTATTTAGTGATGTAAACTTTAGAATACTTTCAAAATTTATGACAAATTTTAGTAGTTTTAAAAAAGTTTTTTTACTATTTATATATATATATATATATGTACCATTTTTCTGCTTTTTCGTCTTTAGTTTGTAAAATAATTAATATTTTCCCTTATTATTATAATATTTTACTTCTTCTAACAATATTTTTTTAATATTTTAGTGATTTTTTTCTATATTTTTTGATTTTTTATCCATACTATCAAATATTTACCTTTCTTGTCCTTTTATCGCCTTCTTTTCTTTTATATTTTGTTTAGCTTTCTTTTTTGTTTATGGCACATTTTCAGTTAATCTATAGAAATTTCATAGTAATTAAAAATTTGCTATTAAATTTCAGCAAGATAATAATTTCACTTATTTTTTTTTCTTTTTTAGAAAACAAGAAGAAAAAAAAAGGAGTGAAATATTAATGTTGAAATAAGCATATTGCTGTGCATAATTAAAAATTCCACAAATTTCTTCCTTATTGTCAAATAAATTTAAAGCACAATTTTCGCAAAAATTGTTTTTCGCAAAAAGATTTTCGCAAAAATCTTGGAATCATCTTGATGCAATAAATGAAATTTTATAAAATGAAAATTTGAAATTGATTCAAATGGAAGAACACACCATATTTTGGAATTTTTTTTTTCTTTTATACTTTATAAATCAATATTTGAATTTATTTTTCCTTCTAATCCGGATCACTGCAATAATCCAGTCATTAGTTTACAAAATGTTATATGAATCAAACTTCATTAAAATATATACAGTAATATCAACTTTTTTTTTTCTTTGTTTCTAAGCTATCAGTAATTTAACCTAAATGATTCTGATCAGTATTATTTCAGTTTCCTCAAATAAATCTCACAGTAAAGATATTCCTATCGTTGACATTATTTAAATTATTATGGCACAGTTTTGTTATGTTTCAATCAAACTTTAACAAAAAAATAGCAATTATATTTCTTTTCTTTTTTTTTTACAGAAATTTCAACATTTTTGTGCATCATTTATATGTTTTATAATTTATACATAGTTTTTAAAATTATAAACTAAGTGATGACTCATTCCACTAAGCAAATAGATTATAATGATAAGTTACAAATGTTTGTAAAAGAAAAACCATAATAATAATCAATTTTTTATTTTATCAATTAAAAAAGAAAACATGAATCACACAATTTGTAATTAAAAAATAAATCGATTAATTATTAATTAATAAAATTAATTAATAAAACTTCCTTGCTACAAGCAGCTTAATTGTATTTTTACTTCCTCAATAATCTTTATGACTAAAACTTACATTACTGTCTTTAATTCTTAAACTTCACTTACTTTAACAATTATTTTTCCCTGTTAAATTAAATAAAATTAAAAATCAAGAGTAAAAAAAAAAA
>NW_018108961.1:2202-6201 GCF_000183805.2 Loa loa | reverse complement strand
AATAATAATAATAATAATAATAATAATAATAATAATAATAATGATAATAATAATAATAATAATAATAATAATGATAATAGTAATAATAATATTAATATTAATAGTAATAATAGTAATAATAATAATAATAGCCATAATAATAGTAATAATAAATAATAGTAATAGTAATAATAATATATGGTCATATTAATTGTTGTATAATTAATTACCATATTTGTTAAGTGATAACGATTATAGCAAATAGCAACTAAATCCTACATCATAATCAATTGCCATTCCATTCGTAAAATGATCACTGAAATAATTTAATTGCGACATTTAAAGATGACATCAGACCAGAAACGATTAAATTATGAACGGCAGGATATATATCAGGATGTTCTACATTCATTGAATTCTTGATTTTAAGAGTATCCTGGGAAGCTTTTTCTTCTATCGGAATCATTCATTAACATGAAGTTGTTGTTCATTACAAAAAGGTCAAAATTCTAGAAAGTTCGAATAATATATCATCAAAAGGATGTGAAATTTTGATTAAATATTACCATGATATCATAATATTAAATGATTTATTCTCAAGTAATTCATCACTTCTTATTCACTATCACTTACAAAACTCATAAATGTTTGGTAACAATAAAATGATTTACAAGAAATACATAATTCAATAATTTATATTTCACAAATAATTAACATTGATACCTTGGATATTTAGAACTCTTGGATAATTTGATTTAGCAAACATTTATTGTTACAAGAAAATAATACCTCAATTATTTTTGTATGAGATTTTCTTTTTTCCCTCATTTTCATCCTTCATTAAACCTTTCGATTATTAATTTCGGTTAATAATTAATTCCTCACCTAATGAATTCAATTTAAATTTGATAAAATATGATAGAAAATGGATAAAATGAAATAATCCTATCAAAATGTTAGTAAATAATTAATTATATATTGGATTATCATCGATATGATATAATTTATCATTTGTTTGTTATTACACAAATATTTGATAATTAATTTGAATATTTCATATTTTTCTTTCAAATATTTAATATTCAAATAAATCATCGCATTCTTTCGTTTTCTACTCCTCCTTCTTCTTTTTTTTTTTTTTTTTTTTTTCTTCTTTTTCGTTTTCTTCTTTTTTTTTCCTTTTTTCTTTTTTCTTCTTCTTGGTCATCATCACAATACAATTTTATGATACAACAATATTTCGAATCGAATCCAATATCGCAACATCTACCGTATTATATAACATATCATTATCATCATCATCATCATCATCATCATCTCTTTCCTCTCCTTCACTATTTCTATCATCTTTTATTTCTCCTTCATCCTTCCTTTTCTCCTCCTTTCCTCCCCCGATTCCCCGCTTCCCGCTTCTCATCCTTTTTCCCCCTTACTCATTCATAATATTGCTGCTCTATTTTTGAACCATTAACATTTATCAAAAGTTAATCTGTTGACTTTTCACCGTATTTTTAACAATATTATCATTAATACACTATGATATCTTTCACTGATAAAACTATCATTGATAGATAGGTATAGGTAGATAGATCGGTATTTACATATATCATTGCAATGACCATTGATAAATGATATTCTGATAATTTTATAAGGTATAATTGATTGATATGAACTGTGTTGAATTATTGTTTGTAACGTTTATTATTTGATGAATCAGTCCTTCATAAGTATGAATCACTTACAAGGAAAATATAAATTTAGCTTATCAGGGAAAGCGCAAATTATTGTCAAACAATGATTATTCAGTAATATTTTATGATTCATTAATGATGACAAATTTTTGTGTTGTTTATAAATCGAAATTTTTATATCGAACTAGTTTAATTTGAAATTTGTTAATTTGTTAAATTAAGCGATGAGCAATGAGTTTTAGTAATTTAATTAAATTTTTATTTTTCTTTAGTCTTTTCTCTTTTTTTTTTTTTTTTTTTTTTTTTTTTTGTTTCACTTCTCATACTTCGGTTAGATTTAATATCACTGCTGATAAATTGTTCTAATTAATGAATGGATTATAAGATAGAATTAAGAAAATCAATATCATTAAATTCTTGTTCAAGATGATGTGAGTGTGAAGTTGAATTATTGCTGATCAATAAGTTGTACTAAGCGATCGTATGATTTGGTCTGTAAAAAGTTTAAAAATTAAAATTAATAATTCCTTCCAAAAAGTAAAATTTTAATCAACAAAAATATAAAAAATAAATAAATAAATCATGAATCGGCACTTCTTAAAATTATCATTAGAATCTTTTAGCGATAAATTATTGCTAAATGTGATGATAAATTAATTTCACTTTAATTGTTTTCACCGTCTCACTCATTAATTAACTTATTTAATTGCTAAATACTGTCTAAGGTTCTAATTTTCTGTTTCATTTTAATTAATTGAATAGTAGCATATTTCATTCATTTATTTATTTGTGATATGAAACAGATGATGATGATGCTCCTTGAAATGATGTCGCAATAATAATATAAATCTTCTACAGGTACCTCAAGGATAAGTTCAGTTGCAATCATCGATATGACCTTTGACAAACTTCACAAATACTGATTGGAATATGTTTGTATCTTTTATCCAAAAATTTTTCCATAGCTTTTCGATTTACGTTGAACAATCGTTGTAGATATATATATTATATATTGGATGTTCGATCTTGTCACTCCTCTTGTCCCCCTCCCCTTCCATTTTCCCTTTTCATCCTGTCTTCTGAGCTCCTCCTCTTCACCTGAAATGGCCTTGTATCTCCCGTACTGGCTCTATTGTTCATATTGTTTATCATTGCAAGGTAATTGTACCTCCAAAATCTACCTTTACAATTATCCCTTATCTTCGCCATCTCATTCATTTCATTTCATTTCTCCTCATGTCCTAAATAACCATCATCATATTGCAACAAATCTATGCTATATCGTCATTTTTATTTTTCTATCCATTTAAAAGTATCTTTTATAAATTTAAACTTTGTTAGCAATTAGTTACGATTAAAAAAAGAAAAACTAAAAAGAATAGAAAAATTGCTTTAAAGGAATGGCAAACAGGTAAATATTGACAGTTTTCAATCAAAAAAAATCATTTAACTTCTAACCAAACTGAAATAAAAAATTGCTTAACTTCAAACTAAAATAAATGTTTGAATGATTGAAAAGACGACAGAAATTTGTCATCGTTTTAACATTGATCGTTTTGGAAATTTTGAAACACAGTTTTGCTTCACCCATTCATTGTGATTGTATGTTAGGGCGAAATGATATCGTGCGGATTAAACATACTTTTAAATTTTCACGTTTAAATTTATGGTTTTCTCAAATGAAGGATTGTTTCTTGAACTTTTCGACATCCAGTAAGCTATGTTAGCTTTGAAAAGTAAAATGTCAGAAATTTTAAAAAAAAAAAAAATAGCCATGTTAATGGATAAATAATACACTAACGCTTATCATTAGCACTTTAAAAAGACAAGTAACATGAACTATTAATAGATTCTTTTGCTTCTGGATAAAAAATAATATTTAATTATAACTTTAATCAATTATTACAATGGTTTTTCAAAATAAATTGAAATATTTCTTTTCTTTAATTAAATCCGTTTTGATTATTGGTAGAAGTCAATATTTCTTATTGGTGAAAATACATCATTTATACCTTCACTTCATATTTACGATGATAATCACTGGCTGATATAATTAATTAATACATTTTTTTTTGAAATGATGTATTGTTTTGCAGTATCTAACCCTAATTGTTGCAATTAATTATAACCACTATCGTTATTATGCAGATAATAAAAATCATTATTCCTGATTGTTATTATTACTACTATTATTGCCACTATTTGTTACTACTATTACAATTATTTTCGTTATTACCACTATTATTATTATTATTATTATTGCTATTATTATTATCATTATTGTTATTATTATTATTATTATTATTACTATTATTATTATTATTATTAT
>NW_018108961.1:0-1904 GCF_000183805.2 Loa loa | reverse complement strand
TTATTATTATCATTACTATTATTATCGTTATTATTATTATTAATTATTATTATTATCATTATTATTATTATTATTATTATTATTATTATTATTATTATTAATTATTATTATTAATTACTATTATTAATTATTATTATTAATTATTATCACTAATTATTATTACTATTATTAATACTATTGCTATTATTGTTGCTAGTATTATCATCATCATTATTACTGCCATTATTGTTGTCATTATTGTTACTGTTATTATTATTATCATCATCATCATTACTATTATTATTACTGTAATCATACTGCAATACCAATGTGTCATTTCTAAGTGTGCGAGAGCTATTTTAATTCCAAAATCTTATTTTCAAATCATAAATTATGAAAGAAATATTTGGCATTTTTAGAATATTCATGATAAAATAAGAAAAACAAAAAAAAAAGAAAAAAGAAAAAGAAATTACCAACGAATAACATTTCGTATTACGGTAGAATATTCGTTGAATCGTTAATCAAATTTTGCCCGAACATAATTTATGATAAATGCAACAAAGGGGGAAGTGGTTGAAAATGCCTTAGTTTTATTTTGACAATCTTCAAGAAAAAAAAAAAAAAAAAAGGATAAGCAATTTGGAGGTCAACTAGCATATGTTAACTCCGATATTTCTAAACCTAAAATTTACACTGCTTTGCCATTTTATGCAAGCAATATGTCTGATCAAATAATGAATTAAGCATAAAATTCAAATGGTTTTATGTATATATACTAAAGGGATGATTTTCAATTGTATGCTATAATTGAAGTTAAAATTGAAATTATAAAGCTGAATTTTTTGGAATATTTTATAACTATCAAGTTGTTTGTTTTAATCTTATTGCAAGGTTATGTTAATAATTGTTTCTCTTCTTTCTTTTTCTTTTTTTTTTTAAATTATATCTACCAGTATTGTTATTCATTGTCAAATGAATAATAAAAATAAATTGTAATTGGATTATATTTAATACAATACTAGCAATTAGATATATATTACGAATCATATTGATAACATCATTAATCAGATGACAATAATATCACTGCTTTAAATTGACCATAATAACAAATAACATTAGAATCGTAATTTATGATTGATTTAATTCAAACAATCTAATATACTTTCTAATAAAATATTTTATTTATAATTTTTCCAGCAAGGATCAAAAATATTTAACGTATCTGTAATTGATTGATTTTATATTCCTTGAATTTTTAATTAAGAATATGGTAGATTTTTTCTTTATTTTTGCTTTTTATAATTTTTTGTTTTATAAATTTTAATCGAATGATTTTGTTAAATTCAATTTGTTTTATACTATATTAATTTATTTATTTTTCTTTTGAATAAATTTATGATAAAAGGATAAAAAAAATTGTTGCATTTAATCAATTGATAATATTGAGCAAATTTTTTTTTTCTCTTCTCTATTAACTTAATAATATCATATTTTATTACTGATTAAGTTTTTAATATTTACATTTTATCATTGTGGTATATACATTTTAGTTGATAAATAAATAACAATTGTGTACATTAACATTTATTACCTATTCAATGAATATTTCTCGACATGCTTCTTTTTGATATATTTGTATTTAATTCTTTGTTACAATTTTACAGATCGTTTACAATTACTTTAATATATAATATGTAAATTTTTTAATTCGAACAAAATTTTAAAATTTTTGACTTTATTTATTTATTTATTTATTTTTGATCAATGAAACAAAAGTGAATTCAGTAAAATTATTTTTTTTTTCGGCTACATTCAACCAATACGTATATTATTACTTGCAAGATTTTTATCAAATTTGTTACATGTTAAAAATCACATTAGTTGATGTATATATATATATATATATATATATATATATATAT
>NW_018108960.1:0-13104 GCF_000183805.2 Loa loa | reverse complement strand
ATCCTATTTACTTGAGAGCAACATAACACATCCACCTGGATCATAACCGATTGATTTTTGGCTCAAAGAGATTTGTGCTTCTAGTAGAAATGCGTTGTCACCTTAACATGGAAGCTCTACTTGATTACATCCGCCAAATAATTTATCTAAAAGCATAAACTGAAGATGTCAATCGTGGTTGTAGTCATGGAGATTGACTTTACATCTAACAAATTATTAATTAAATGCTAAGGAGTGTGACTGTCCTTTGCGCCGTTTGTGTTCAGTTTTTATCCATATGGAAAGTTTTTTTTTTTTGGAAAGTGAAAATTTCCGTAGCAAAAATTGCAATTTCCTTTCTTTAATCATTCTTTGAAAGTGGAAAAATCTTGGTTTTGATACACCGTACTAATTTGAATTCACAACTGGATTCAGACATCTAAACATCCAAACAAGTGTGTCTCTTCTTCGTAAGCATCGTTTCTTTCGCCAGAAAATTTGCATAGGAATTTAAGAAACAATAAATAGTGAATTTCAATTCTTTCCGTATTTCCGTCATAGATACAAAGCATAATGCTTGGCAATTCCTATGGATCCCATAATCTCACAATACGAAAGCACGCATGCAGGTAAGCAAAAGACAATGTATAAACTGAGTTGAAAATGTTTCTCTTTGAAATTCAATGTATATTTACCAGTAATTTTACTACCTTAAATGTTATAGGTTTTTTTTCGTTTGCTATTTTTTTTTATTTTGAAGGTAAAATTTTTTGCCACACACCGAAACTTACTGTTGTAATATTACAAATTATTTAAAAAATATCTGATTCCAGATTGTCAAAATAAATAGAATTTCAGGCTGCGATATATATTGCATCAGCTTAATAGCGGTCAACTTTCAATGGATAATCTCAAGAAGAATCTCGAATATATGACTTTGCTTTTGGAAACTGAGTATATGGATGAAACGAGGTAACCAATCCATAGGTTAAAACATTATTGATTACTGTGATGTCTCTGTGTACTGATGACTGTAACATTACTGAAATTGTAAACAATAATAATGTGGTCGTGAATCGTGACGCATTGGTCCCTATTTCAAGAGATAGAAAGCCGCTATAGGAATGATTATATTATCATTGTGAGTGTCATATCGGAACTATGTTTATTACCGTAAGCATAAATTTTAAATGATCTGATTAAAATATCTGATTATCATGGTGATTATATGTAGATGCCTTAATCAGTTTGCAAGTTAGACCTTTTGCAAGTTAGATTGAAGCACTTATTGTACTGAAGTCTAGGAAGTATCAAATTTTGAAAAACTTTTCAAAGTCAGATAATTGCTTTAATTTGAAATTTTTTCGATTTATTTATGGTTACTTGCAGAATTCCATCTCAGTGTTTATTTTTCCGCACTCAGTTTAATCTAATTAAAACATATAAGTTGGTCAAGTCGAAATATATACGATTTGCAGACGCATCTGTGATGAAGAGAATGATTTGGCCGATGTTAAACCGGAAGTAGTTTCCGATGAAGTGCGTAAATGGCTTGCGGCAACATTTACAAAGCAGTCGGTGGATTTAAAACGTGAAAAACCGAAACTTAAATCGGTAGCTAATGCCATACTTACAGGAATTTTTTTTGATAAGTAAGCATTTTTCCTACATTTTGATATCAAAAAAATCCTAGCCTTCCTTTCCCTCCATTTACATATTGTTGGGAGTAATACATTTCGGTGACATGTGAAAATTCATTTGCTATTTCCAGGATGTTCCGGAAGTCGCAGGTACTTCTCGTTTCATTACCACCAGATATTGTTGCGTTGATGAAGGTCTTTTGAATTTATTGCTATTTTCAAAAATTTGGAAAAAATAAAAATTTTCTCAGCAAAATTCCCTAGTAATTTTTAGTTATACTAATAAAGAATAATTAAAATTAAGATAACCGATAAAAAGTATTAAACTAGTAATGAACCGTAAATTGGTATAATTTAAACTATTTTCGAAATGCAACTATGAAATGAAAAAAATCGTAACAAATTTATCAGATTAAGTGATATCGTCAATATGTTCAGATAACTTGCACTAAAATAGAAATACTTTCATAGCTTTATCAAAATTCGTGGGAATCTGTGAAGTTTTGAAGTAGAAATCAAATAAGTAAAAGTAAACTACAGAATCTGAATAGCTGGTCATTTGATTGCTTCCGATTGAATGAAGTATCAGAAGGACATGCGCTGAAATATGTTGGCCTAGAACTTTTCAGCCGGTATCGTTTCCTTGACCGCTATAAGGTTCCTACTTCAATTTCAACGGTTTATGGCTAATTTGAAATGAAAAGTTTGAAAGACTATTATTATTAGTATCTTTCAGCATATGTTCAAAAATATTGATGTTACATTGGTTTTGTAATGGCGCTTTTCAAATTGCAGATCCCCGTGCAAACACTCGAGAATTACATTGCGGCCTTGGAAGTAGGATACAGTAAACACAACAACCCGTACCATAACATCATCCACGCTGCTGATGTGACCGCCTCTTCACATTTCATGTTGTCACAGACTGGCTTTGCTGTATGCTTTTCATTTATGGCCATTCAGAATTTTAGAGTTTTGAACCTGATGCTTTCCATTCTTAGTTTATTCGTATTGCTACTTGAACCATTTTACAACCAACTACAGTACACTGATGTAAAAAATGATAAGTATTGTTTGGCGTTTAATACCAAATTTAAACATGATAGGACAACTTGCAGACAAGCTTGTCAGATCTAGACACGTTAGCAGTTATATTTGGTGCCATGATACATGATTATCAGCATACGGGCCACACAAACAACTTCCACATCCAGGCCGGGTAATTTATTTCTGCTTCATTCAATCATGTGATCTGTCTATTAGTTAATTTAGGTTTTCCATTTTCTTCGCTGTTTAAAAATTTCAGAGTTTTGCTGGCACTGATACACTTTTTAATATTGAAATGTCATTTCATCTCCCAAACACACATAACTTTTATACCCAGTCTTTGACCTTTCAAGGTTTTTCAAAATAACAATACCATTTTCAAATTGAATACTTTGAAGGCAGAGTTGCAAAAACTTCAAAAAAACTTTTCGGAAATTTCCAATTTTTCAGAAGACTGCAAATCCGTTCTTTGATCAAGGTTATAGGGTATATTAGAAAGTTGTTGAGAGGATAGTGGTGGAAAAACCAATATTGGATTTGAAATATGTGAGTTCGAAAGTAAAATTTACACAACTTTCGTAGGGGCCAACACAGTTACCCTCGGGATCAGGGCTCGATCGGGGTAGATTGGAAAACTTGTGCTTCTCAGCTTTCCTGTAAAGGTTGAAGATTTACTATCAGCCAATCATCAGTGAGAAAATTACTGAGGAATCAATTCGTTGCTACATATACCTATAAAATATATATGAACATTCCTTTTTGTATGGTACATTAAAATATTTAAAACGGAGGTCAGTTGACCGTTCCGTTAAATTGCTGATACTATTCATATTTATCATTGAAACTTTAAGCAATACTTCCTTCAAAAGAGTAAACTGAGTTAAATGATCTTGAAGATCGCATTACGCATTGCTATATAATGATCGAAATGTTCTGGAAAATCATCATATCAGTGCATCCTTTCGTTTGCTGAAAGAAGACGACAAAAATATCATGAAAAGGTTAACCAGAGAAGAATTCAGGTAGTCTTTTTATAATCATCCATATCTCTCATACATTCCATTCATTGAATCCAAAAGTGATTGTTATTCATGAAAAATTTCATTCCGCTTGAAAATTTTCAGAGAACTGCGCAATTTGTTGATTGAAATCGTACTCGCAACAGATATGTCAAGTCATTTCGCACAAATTAAAACCATGAAAGCAATGTTATCATCGCCTGAGGGGTGAGAAAAATTCATTCATATCAGTCTCACTGGTCGGATATTATTATTATTATTCTTTTCACTTCCAAACCTGAACCATTGCAGAATCTTAGTAGTCTTAGTAGGGTTTAGACTGAATCATCATGCTGTAATCTTAAATTATTAGAAATGTTGGGGTAAACGTACCGTGAGGAAAACGTTAGCTGAAATTAAATCTCTTTTTTAGTATTGATAAAACTAAAGCTATTTGCCTCATTGTGCATGCTTGTGATATATCACATGCCTCGAAACCGTGGGAATTGCATTCCCGATGGACTGAAGGCGTTCTTGAGGAATTTTTTCGCCAGGGTGATCTTGAAGCCAGCATGGGTCTGCCGTATTCGCCTCTTTGTGACAGAAATACTGTGCATGTTGCTGATTCACAAATCGGTTAATACTTTTAAAATCTATGTAAAAGAAGTGAGAGGTACTACAAAGTACTTCTCCCTTATTTTTAAAGGCACTTAAGGCCTATAACAATAAGGTTTATGGCAATAATAACTATATTAAAGTCTGTAATAACAAGAAATAAACTTTGTGGAAATGAAAAACAAACATTTTTCTTCTTCATGTAATCGACAAGTAATTCTGTAATTTCCATTTTTTTATCATCAAGAAATGCTTTATTCAAATTTTATGCAAAACATTTGTTAAATTTCACTCTCAGTGAAACATTAAAAACTCTTTACTTTAACTTTCTCGTAATTGATAGGATTTATTGATTTTATTGTTGAACCGACAATGATCATTTGTGGGGAGATGTTGACGAGAATAATTGAACCACTGGTACCGTTACGGTCATCAAATACTTTTCTGCTGTCCGAGAATTCTGATTCATTATTACCAAGTGTCGATATTACCCAGGAATCAGAAACGTTTGTTCTTTTTTGTGAAAGATGAGATTCATTTGAAAAGTTTAAGTAATATCATTGGATGAATTTTAAGAAAGGTTTATATCGGAAATGAATGTTACAATTAATGGCTGTTAAGTGAAATTGGATTTTTGACCGATCTTTTAGAATGAATTTTTTGGTCGGGCTTCTTTCAAAATTTACGCATAGCCAAGTTTTTTCTAATTGTTTTTCCCTCTTCTTTCCTACACTGAAACCTCTGCAGACATTTAAATTTCCATTGGACATTGAATTGTACTACATCCTGTTCGATTTCATCCCTACTTCATGTGAAAAGATCGGTAATTGATTTCTTTCAGGGGAAATACAAGCTATAATGAAAGGAATAGTTCATTTCGTTTCTTACCGTTAAATCAAGCGGGAAAGTTGGAAATACCAACACCATGGATGGAATTCATGCAGGAGAACAAAGATCGATGGAAAAAACGGGCTGCCAAAGGTCAGCATGTTTTTCCTTAAAATTGTAATCATTGATTAGCATGAGTATTCTGGATGATATGATTGAATCGATACACTGTCTTTCCATTTCAGAAGAAGATGAAAGGAAGAAAAGCCAAGCAATCGCTGCCAAATGATGGAATCCTCGAAGGAAGTCACAAAATTGACATTTGCATTTTGATTTCAACATTTCAAATGTCATTTTAGGGAAGCATTGAATGGTTTGCAAAAGTGTGTCATCTTGGCGGTGCTACTTTGAATTTTCCAATGATTTTTTTTAATTTATAAGCAACCCAATGTACGAGAATCCAAGTTATAAATTGTGCTACAACGCCTTTTGTTGAACACATATATGCAAATTAGAGCAAAAAGCTAAATTAGCGTGAGTGAAAAATCAATAGTTAGAATTTATTGCAATAAATGTTTTCTGATTCATTCGATTAACCACGATGCCATTGGTTTATTGCTAAAGTAAAGACTATAGTACGGAAAGTATACGTAATCCTAAAATACAGAAATAGAACTATTAAAATGGTGCGGTATAATTGTCAGTGGTCGTTTGTGTTGGTATTAATTAATAAGTAGCATTTATAAAAGTTTATTATGATTGTAATTTACTACGATTGTCGTCGAATGAAGCAGTGAAACGTATAGCTATCATCGTTGAAATGATCAAACACTAAATGGAAAGGAAGTGCTTTGTACAGATCGGTTCTCGGTGCAGTGAACGGTGACATGATGTCATGCTCATACGACGATATTCTATACATGACACAATGTTGATGCACGCGTATCGCATGTGTATTCTAAAAACTTGAACCACCAGATGAAGCAAACGAAAAGTAATATCAGTAAATTAGTAAGAAATCAGCTTGGAGTAATGGAGTTACTACGTAAATGCTTTCATCAGTCAATGCAGTTATGGCGCAAAGGGTAGCAGCTAGCCAAGTCATTAAACCTATAAGGCTAAATATACGCGGCACACATAACATCGTAGTGATGTCTGAGCAGTCTGATACTCTGAAACTTTCTCTAATATTTATGCTAAATTACACTTTACCTTAGTTTTTTGATTTTCTGATCCAATTTCAATCTTTTTAATCAATTCGAACTGTTTTTTTTTTCGGAGATAATAGTAAGTTGTTATTTAATAGTAAATTTATTGGAAAAATATAGCAAAATTTCGTGTTACACCAATCAAGGATTAACATTATTTTGTGGGACATTTTCATCAGCCAATGCAATAACACAGTGGGTAATAGCAGTTAGCCAAGCCTATCAAACAAGCCAAGTCTATGAGGCTAAACATACATGCATACATAACATCTCTGGCTTATTCTGCTTTCAACATTTTCCTCTCGAATTAGTTTTTTGGTGCTATTAATGCTTCATACTCTTCATTGCTTAAATTGTCCACGTGAATTCATCGTGTTATTCGATATTAAAGTAAAAGTGGAAATTGAAGTGAAATGTGGGAAAGGTCTGCAATCACAATTCTTCCATTTTACCTTTATCAAGGTAATCTCGTCCAAAATCGTTACCTTTAACATTATCATTATGATAATTTTGTTTCCCCATTGTTGTCTCTCGTAGTTAAATTTTGACAAACAAATACCTACAATCGTCTAAATTTTAGGTTTTACAAACTATCTGTTATCAGAGATACATCTGATATTTCTTTACAACTTATACTTTATCTTCTTTCTCTAATTTATGTAGTCTATACATGTCCGGGACTGCAACGCATGTTTTACAGAATAGAATAAACTATTCCCATCATTATTGTATTAAAAATAGTTTGTTTTGCTCATATGTCACCAGGCCAAGTTTCATTTGACATATTTTTCTGAGAATGAAACTGTACATAATGTTTATTTTTGGTCAAATTTATGATTGCATTCAAAATCTAAAAATCGCTTCGAATTTAGCGATTTGTTTGCGTATTTAAAGCATTCTCTCAAGCATGAAGACAGATTTGCTTTGGGGAGATATTGACAGGAAAAATCTCAAACTTTACCCGAAATCCCGTAAAATAAGCGGTCGGTTTTCAAAGAAGCATTGCTTCCTTAGAATACTTGAAAGAGTGATGAGGCCGTGCTGCTGAGAATGCAGCTGCGCTGGACAGGGCACGTCTCCAGGACAGAGGATCACTGCCTTCCTAACAATGTGCTCTATGGCGAACTCGCCATTGGCTTCCACTGAAAAAAAGTTCCAGAGAGGAGATACAAGAACTCACTGAAACAACCACCTCAGCCTTAGCCATATAGATTATCATCAGTGGTTCACTCTGGCTTCGAATTAAGAAACATAGAGACATATCATCATCCATAACGCTGCTGCTTCCTTTGGAAACATACGCAGAATTAGTCCCAAGGAGGAAAAAACAATGCAGAAAAAGCAGTGCCTCGCTAATAACGCCTAAGGATATTATCCGCTTCTTTTGTTGTACTTCTTGTGGTCAGACTTGCTTTACTGTATAACTCTCTCAGCCATCAGCGCTCTTGTAACAAACATAGGTAGACGATCCTTTCGTTCATGATGCCCATCCAAAATGAAAGAATTTAAGATTTTCATTTCGGAATTAGCGTCTTGCCGTTTTAATTAAACATCATAATATTTTTTCCCTGTTTAGAGTTAATATGTAAGTTTCTCTTCTTGCAGATGTTTAACATTTGAATGAAAAGATGCACTAAATGTCTGGCCCCAAAAAGTTAGATATTTTCAATGTTTGTAAAACGGAAACTGATAATGGTTAAATAATTCTGTGACAGTGAAAACATTCCAGAATGAGAATCTTCATTGTATTATGCATGAGAATATATCAGTATTTACTACTGCTTTTGATCACAGTGAATTATTTTCACTCCACTCCACACATTTCCTATCATGTAAAATATAACCGGTTCTGAATAATGTTCAATCTGTTGCCGTATTTTTGATACTTTTTAAAAACCTGTCAACTATTCCTTTCCCTTCATTATCGGTTTTTTTACTCTGAAACTTTAAAATTTCTTTTGCTGAAGTGACAATGGTATTTGATGGACATAAGGCTTTGTTGACGAGAGAGATAGTGTAGATGTGATTGAGACAGCTAAAATCGTGTCAAAAATAAGGAAGGCTCATTTTTATACTTGTTAGAGATTTCATAAATAAGAGGGATGATAACACCGTTGATTAGATCTGTGAACTCATCAAGAAAAATCAAACTGAAACAATTTTCAACCTATCACGGTCTAAATCACTTCTTGTTACTTTTCTAAAAATACGAAAAGTGAAAATCCATTCGAATAGGCAAACTCAAAAATAGATTTTGCACCTGTTATTCTTACTATGCTCCAAACATTTTATATTAATTAGATTCTAATCGTTTCAGTTATACCAAAATGAAGCATCAATGTGTTTGTGACCGAAACTAACACCTAACATTAAAAATGGACATTTTTTAGGCTTTTTAAAAGTTCTCCTTTTAAATATTTTATCTGAAAACAGACCAATGTCCCAAATTTAAACAGTTGTCTTATCCCAATAGATCAGTTCCCTTTTAGTCCTTTATGAAATTTCAAGATTTCCCTTATATATATGCATGCAAAAAGTCAAAAATTATAGTGACTTTCAAAAACAAAAAAGCAACCAAAACACAATTAGAATTTATTAATTTCCACTTACAAACATTTTTGTGAATTGCTACCAAGTTATTTTAACAGATAAATCGTAACATTACTTCAATTTTGGGTAATCATAGCATACAACTGTCGTTGTTAGCAAAGCACTTAAAGTGAACGACAAGATATACCGAATCATCTAGAATGCGGCAGATAAAATCAATAGATCTGATTTTAATTAAGTTACAAACTGAAAAAAGTAGAGGATTATAAAATTTGCTCATTCGTAATTAGTTACCATCATTTTTAGTAAATTATTCCATAAAGATAACTTGAAAACTACTGAGAGAAACAATATATAGGAGAAATGATAAATCAAGCTTAAATATTTTAGATGTCCGCAAATTACGTTCGAAATCACAACACGGTTATGCATATATTATTTCACTTGTGACTTCATAGGCCCCCGTCAGAATAGAGTTCATATTAGTATAGGCAAAATACGATTACGTTAAACGTGATAAGTTTGTGGCAAAATTTTTCTTTGTTTCAAGCATTTGTCCTATATATTGCTTTAGACCTCACAGATATTGCTGATGAAAGCAAGAAGTTGCATAGGAAAGGAATTATTAGTGGAATTCAAAAACATCCACATATAAATATGCTTTGACTCTCATAATACATTCAGATTCCGCGCGCTTTGTTAAGACTATTTGAAGAAATAATCTAAGATGGCGCAACACGGCTTCATTTTCACCAGAAGTTTATTTTTGCAGTCGGACTGCATACACATCAAGTAGTCTCTTATAGTATATTGGAGTATTTCAATACTAATTAACTTTTTACTGGAGATGATACAGACGCAGGTATCGTATCAGGTCAGTCCAGAATATGCCAAATTGTCGCAAATAGTGCCCGGTCTCTTCATATGTGGCGTCAGCGAATTAAATCGCCATAATATTGAAAAAATGGAATAACGATGATCGTCAATGCAACTAATGAAGTTAGTTATATTTCTTGAATCTTTCTATGTATCAAAAAGGTGTAATTGACGTTTGCCAACATATTGATAGTTGGCGAGAAATCAACTTTTTTCAAAGTGAAATAGTAGCTAAAACGTTTAGTTTCAACTTTTTATCCTTTGCTGGACGACCCTAATGTTCCAGTACAAGTGTTATAACTAATTTACAATTACAAAATATTTTAAAACCTCTTTAAGCTCTTTTACAATGAATAAATTCATTCTTTTCGAGTGCTGAAATTTGCTGTGGGCTAATAATGTCAGATAATATTTGAATATTCATCATGAAAAACAATAACTGTATCGGACGCATTCAATGTTAAAAAAAAAGCATTATATTCAAGCCTTATCAATATTTTTGCGTGAGGTTAACCTAATGTAATTTTGCTTTGTTTTTTTTTTTTAAAAAAATAGGGTAATGGAAAGTTTTTTTCGCATACTTTTCACTTATTTTCTCTAGAAATAAGCAACAAGTGTACAAAATAATCACTTTTCTCTTAATAAATTATCAAATTGATTATTATGACAGTGAAAATAAAAATTCTGTCCTCCAGGTGTTCTCAAATTTTACATTTATAGCCAACAAATGTAGAAAAGATCTGGTCATTTGGATATGAAATTTCTCACAACCACAATTTTTATGCTTCGCAGGTCCCCAATTCGAAAACGCTGGGAAATATACCCCGCATAAAATTATGGATCGATGATACCTCAGAAACTGATATTTACCCTCATCTTGAAGCTGTTAGTGATCAGGTTAAAAATTCGTGCATTTTTTTTTCTCCTGTTCAAATCATTCTAATAATAATGATAATTTTATAATAAGGGATGATAAATTTATTTCAGTTTGAACTTTCGAACTTCGTTTCAGTGAATTTGTATTAACTTAGTCCTAGTAATTATATAATAATCTTACAGAGTGAAATTGAATCTAAGTCTTTATTGTTGCTGATAGCGACGACGTCTTTTTTACAACTGTCACGATTGTTACTTTTTTCTTTAAGTATAAGTTGAATGGACTTTATAACATTAGCTTGCTAACATATTTACCTATTAGTGGACGAACTTACTCCAAACAAAGCTATGGATGAATAAAAAAGATATGTTTTGAGGGAACTAAAAACCTAGCACTAATTTTTTATCCTTTTCTGGATGGCTATATTTGGCATTCGGCGTCTTTCCCTTACTTTTCTCCGAAACCAACTATGACATCATCTAGAATATAAAGAGAAAGTCATTTACGGTGTCCTTATTGGAGTAATATAATAACAGATTCACGATTCATTTTATATATAGCAATATTTCAGTTATAATACTACTGATACCGTCTCTGAACCATTACCTATCTTAGTGATAATCGTTGATAAGAATTCTAAGTGATTTCATTCATTCCAGAAAATCTTTGGAAAATGTATCTGAAAATTACAGATAGAAACAGTCATAGCAAATGGTGGAGCAGTGTTAGTTCACTGCGTTGCGGGTGTATCACGATCAGCCACAGTTTGTCTCGCTTTTCTTACCAAATATCGATGTCGATCGCTTCGTGATGCTTATTTCTTGATGCTTTCTAAGAGGTCCTTGGTGAGACCAAATATTGGTTTCTGGAAACAACTAATCCAGTTTGAACAGGTAAACCGTTAACCATTTGGCGTTTGTATAGTAATATTCTGTCTATCCTTCTTTCAAAAGCTAATTAAGATATCTTAAAAAACTATGGCATTCGTAGCTTGCAATATATTCAAAATATAATATGGAAATGTATCGATAAAAGGATATGATAATTAATGATTTCCTATAATCACGATTTTCTATAGTTTCCTCAAGTTTTTTTCAAGTAAAAATTTGAAACTACCTAAAGCAAAAAATTTATGGCACGTTAAATTTTATAAAATGAAAGATATGAAATAAAATTTTTAGAAGCTTCAATTGATTTTCGTGAAAAATTCAATCTCACATGAATTGTTACTTTTTTATTATTTACATTTTTCACAGGAAATCAAACATGTGCCAGCTTCAGTGGAAATGGTGTATGACGAAGACCAGGTCGATCATTTGTTACCTGATGTCTACCTGGATCAGGCAGTTCAGCCCAAGCAACCTCTATGGATAACACTTTCATTAGCCGGTGTCATATTGCTTCTCCTTAGTATGCTAGCTCATTCACTTTCAGCTTTTCACTTTCTCAAATCAAAGTTAAATTTCTTTTTCGAAGCTCAATCTATGCAAATAGTTGTCTCATCATGTGATCAGGTTAGAGCTACAGTTATCGGTTTGAACTTCCTTATCCTTCTCTTATTAATCTGTCCTCTGTAACTGATTAACAAATAGACCCAGTACCTTTTGTTTTCAGTAATATTAATTCATTTATTCATTGTGAAAGGATTTTTAAAAACAGGAAGCTCAGGTAGTGATATGTTAAGGATGTTTTTACTTTTCAAATAATTTTCATTTCTGGAAGTTGGTCGTATCACTCTTAATATTAAATCATAATCTAAATTTCAGGAAAACTCGATTTTACCTGAAATTGATTTTTTTTTTTGTTTGCAGGATATATTTTTACGCGGTGATAATTCGACCAATAATGATAATTGCTCATCAAATGTGTCCCTATGAATAGTTTATCGAAAAATGGATTTCCATCCCGCCCTTAGAAAGTTGCAAAATATTCCTAATTAATTAAGTTGCGGATTCCACATAATTTTCTGACTTTTCATTTTAAAGGCGATTTAATATTAAAAGCACAGAAAGTTCATCTCGTCTCAGCAAGAATTAGCACTTTTTGCATTTTTTCACAAAATCTGAAATCATACTACAAACTTTTTTTAGAAGTTCAATTCAGATTTGCTTTTATGTCATTCAAAGTTTTTATTTGTGGCAAAGAATTTTCATAGCATTAAATACGATTCGCTCAAGTCCTCTATTAAAACGAAAATAGTTGTTTCTTTCATTTAAAAATTGTGATCTTGAAATGAATTTCCGTTCATTTTGTTGTTTCATTCTCTAGTCTTTATTTTTGTATATTTAACATTATTGATATTCTTCTTAACATTCATGTGCAAAACATTGCTTCTCTGATTTCTCGAAAGTCTCGAAAACTAATCAACATTTCCCATTTCTATTTCTTTTCCCTTCCTTACGATTTTATTCTTTATTCTCTAATTTATTATTATTATTATTATTATTATCATTATTTATTATTATTATTTATTATTATTATTATTA
>NW_018108959.1:11674-13129 GCF_000183805.2 Loa loa | reverse complement strand
ATATAGCAATATTGATTGATTTAGCATTTAAATACATACGTATTCATTTATATAGCAATATTGATTGATTTAGCATTTAAATTACATACATATTCATTTATATAGCAATATTGATTGATTTAGCATTTAAATACATGCGTATTCATTTATATAGCAATATTGATTGATTCGCCATTTCAATGAATATGTTCAAGCATATAAATGAATGAAATTGAATTGCAAATAGTTCGCTGACACATCGGAATGTATTCTATGCTGTAATGTAAACGGTTTTTGTCCATTAATGTATCAAATCAAACGACCACATTTGGTTTTTCCCTGTCATTCTTTTGGTTTATATATCAACCAAACTGTTCGTTTACTTTTTTCGTAATAATAATAAAAAAAAAAAATCCAACTTTTCCTTTTTCTCTCTTCTCCTCCATCTCTTCCATCTCATTTCTCCTTTTCTTCTACAACATTTAAATCTCATTTTGATGATCATTTGTTTAACTTTAATTCTTCTTTCATTCTCTCTACCTCTTCTTAACCTTTTCTCCATTTCTATATTGTCTACCTGTCGTAATATATTATTTTATTTCGTAATATTTCACTCCTTTTTCAAATTCTTTTGTTTCTGATTTAAAACAAACATATTCATATGACTACACATTCTTAATTCCAATCCCTTATACATTGTTTACATTTACATCATTTTGTTTACTTTTTCCACTTCTAACTCCCTTCTTCATCTTCTTCTTCTCTTTCAACTACCATAAGTTATATGATCAGTCAGTCAATCAGTCAATCAATCAATCATTTAATCAATTAATCAGTCAACCAATTAATCAACCAAACATCCAGCATAGCGAAATATTTACCTGTAATCGATAATTATTACTATCATTACAATCCAAGAATTATTTGATTTCAATATTTAAGCATTTTTATTTTTCATTTTCTTTTTTTTCCTTTTAAGTGATAATTCATAGTTTTTTCTTTTTAATTTTGACGATTCATTCCAACAAATTGATATGAATGAATGGATGAATGATTGAATTCTCATATTATCAATTTAATTATTCAATTATTAAATTAGATTGTTGATTACTGATTCAATATTATTCGCTGAATGGCTTATAAGAATGTTTATCATTATGGCGATGGTTATACTACAACTTATTCCAGTAGCCATTATGCTTATCAAGTTTGTTTTCATCTTTTATCAATTCAATTTTTCTTCCATCATTTCCATAAAATTCAAATATTTCTTACGTAACCGGATTTTAAATCCGGTTACAATATATATTAGTTTACAATAAATCATTCCTTTCATCAAATCCGAATCAATTTGTTACAAAAATTTAAAATCAATCATATTCATTAAGTAATATCAGTTTTTAAACAACGATTTACAATCGTTCAAGATTGATAAAAAAAAAAAAAAAAATAAAGTCATATACTAGTTTAGAATTT
>NW_018108959.1:8268-10928 GCF_000183805.2 Loa loa | reverse complement strand
TCAGTTTTTAAACAACGATTTACAATCGTTCAAGATTGATAAAAAAAAAAAAAAAATGTCATATACTGTTTAGAATTTAAGTTATTTTAACAAACAAATTTTAATTTTAAAAGTTTCTTTACAAAATTTCTTTCATTTTTTTTTTGTTTGTATTTACCATTACAAATTATATTATTAAGTAACATATTAAAAATTTTAATAGAACTTCGATATTTATTATTATTCAAAAAATTTTAACTGTCCTTTTTTCAAAAAAAAAACATATTTTTAATTGTTAATTATTTATTGTTTACTGTTGTTTATTTATAAATTTTAAATTATGTTTAAAATATTTTGAAAAAGTATAATTCATTATTAAATTTTTTTTCCTATTCTATTCTATTCCATTTTTTTTTTTTTTTTTCAGGTAGGTATAATATTTGCGATAGTAATTGCTGGTATTCTATTTTTTGGAATATGTGCAGCAGTTATTTATTTCGGATTTGTTAAAAGGGTTAGTTAATATAATTAATTTCTTTCTTTCTTTTTTCTTTTTTCCATTATAGAATAACAAAATAATAAACTTTGTTATTTATTGTTGCCTGTTCTTGCTATTGTTGTTTTTTAAAAAAAAAAGAAAGAAAAAAAAACGAAAAGTTTGTTTTAATAATTCTTTCTTTTTTCTGCTTTTTTTTTTTAAATTCAAAAGATATTGGATATATATCTATTTCATCTCTACATTCTTGTATCTTTTTAAATTTAATACTATTCATTTAAAAACTTGAAATTTAAATTTAAAATTTAATCCAAATTTGATATGATGAAATCCAAATTGTTTTTTTTCTTTTGATAAGATCCAGGTTGTTTTTTGATGGGAACCGGCTTGTTTCTTTGATAAGATATTCTTTTATATATATAAGATGATATGATATTCTAAGATATATAAGATGATATGATATTCTTTGATAAGATTAAGATTTTTTTTTTCTCATTAAATTATATTTTTCTTTATGCAATTGCATCGGTAATTTAACCATAAATGGTTAATATGGAGTATTTCAATGCTTATTAATCTGTTTATTTAGAAGAGTAGTCAATACATGTGTCATCCGGAATTCCGCCCTCCCTGAAAATCATGTAAGAGGAATACATTTCGGAAATATATCTCATTAGGTAAAATTAATGATTTGAGTAATTTATAATTTGTTGTTGCAGATGCGGAAAAGTGAAAAGAAAAGGCGTATAAGTAGTAGTACCGGATCCAGAACAACCAGTATCTTACGAGTACCAGCTACAACTACTTATACATCATTACGCAATGAAAAGCCACCATTTCCTCATCAGTTATTATCTATTAAATTAATTTAAATTAATGAATTTTTTTCAAAATGTTTAAATTTTACAATTACTTCTTAGATTACATATATAGCATTAAAGTTAAAAGGTTTATTGTTATTATCAGATATCACTCAATAACAATGATAGATCATTGATAGTATGATAAATCTCTTAAATAAAATCAATATGCAAGAAATTAATTTTTTTTTTTTTTATATACCTTTTTTTCATTCTTTTTTCCAGATTACCTTAAATAATTGAATTAGTTTAATAATCTGCTCACACGACTTTCAGAACTTTTCATAAGTTAAAATCTTTAAATAATTTTTTTTCTTTTAAACTAATTTTTGATCAACTAACATTGGAGTTAGTCAGCTAAACAATATTTGAAATAATGTATGAAATGAAGAGAACGATTGAATAGCTAGCATTTTGAAGTTTCGAGAAATTTCCCTCAATCCGGTATTCTTTAAATAATCTAATAGCTTTCAAATTTCAGAAGAATTAAAGATTGTTTTTCTAGGCAACCGCATGGTACTTACATTCCTAGTCAGGAAACACCTATCCTGCAATCAGCGATCCATCCTCAAACCAAGTATGTACCACCACCACCCATGTATACCGTTCAACCGAATTATCCACAATCCCAGAAGCAAAATTATCCAGAGACATCCGGAAATGTTCAATCTCATCAGGTAAATGATTACTGAAGGAATAACATGCCGTAATATTACTTGGAATGCTTACACATCAATTTATCATTCCTATTCTTTTTTCCTGGCCCAAACATTAGAATCGAGCTTGGGTAATACCTAAAATGTTTCTTTTACTTTATTACTTCATAACTTTGCATAAATATAAAGTAATACAGCTGAATTACTAAAGTTCTGTAACAACCTCTCGACTTTCCATAACAAACACACGCATATACTTGACCACACATACGCTTGGCCAGACGTACATTTGGCCATGACTATATAAATGTTTAAATGAAGGCCAAAAACAGTAATAATCGATTATTATTTATAATAATCGTATCATTTCCTTAAATTTTAATAATAATAATAATAATAGAAATAATAATAATAACAATAATAATAATAATAATAATAATAATAATAATAATAATAATAATAATAATAATAATAATAATAATAATAATAATAATAATAATAATAATAATAATAATAATAATAATAATAATAATAATAATAATAATAATAATAATAATAATAATAATAATAATAATAATAATAATAATAATAATAATAATAATAATAATAATAATAATAATAATAATAATAATAATAATAATAATAATAATAATAATAATACTACTACTA
>NW_018108959.1:4477-7781 GCF_000183805.2 Loa loa | reverse complement strand
ATTTTTCTTTCATTTTCTTCTCTTCCTCTCTCTCTCCTCCTCTCTCTCTCTCTTGTTTTATCACCTCATATCAGTTCTTATTGATACGACAAATGCGCTCAAAATACAAATGTATTTTTGTCATTGCAGCCATTTTAGCTTATTAGTATCACAGAATTTTACGTAATATTTTATGCCGTTCTAAACAGAATAAATAATTTGTTAAATAAGCTAAACATAAACAAACTATAGTATCAATCTAATTGAACATAAAATTCAATTCTGAATTATATTAAATTTAAACCCTAAATATATTCAGTTTAAATCCCAAATATATTGGACCAATTCCTAAGAATTCAGATTCTAAATATAATGAATTTAAATTCTGAATATATTGAATCCAAATCCTAAGCATATCTAATCCAAATCCTAAATATATTGATGTTACTTCCTGAATATATTTAATCGAATTCCTAAATTTAAACTTTGGATATATTCAATTCAAATTTCAAATATATTGAATTCAATTTTTAATCAATTCAAATCCAAAATATATTGAATTTAAATCCTAATGTATTCAAAAAAATAGCCTCAATGTGAATGTACATTTCATATGAATTCAAATCCAAAATATATTCAATTCAATTCCCAAATACATTGAATTCAATTTCTAGTAAATTTAAACCAAAGATACAATAAATTTAAATCCTGAATATACTGAATTCAATTCCTAAATATTTGGTATTAATGTTTTGAACATATGAATATACATACTATATGGAAATCATTTTAGAAACAATTTTTAGTACCAAAGCGGTAATATCAAAAGTTATCTCATGCTATCACAAAAAGAAATGCGAAATTATAGAAAATGATATAATTATCAATAATTATTGTAATTCTTATCAGCTATCATTTATTTTGATCATCTTAAATGAAAACAGTTATAATGTTTTGAAATGAACAAATTAGAAGAAATGAAAAAGTGTATCATTATATAATAATTATATTTATACTTATTAATAGAAGTAATATTAATGATTACTTATACTTCTTAATAATTACTTATACTTATCGATCGATTGTATTTAATTAGCTAACCGAGTTTATTTCTTTTTATCATTTATAATTTAACAATTAATTATAAATTACAATTAATAATTGGATGGTTGAAATTGAGATAATATGATAAAGTTAGAAGGAATAAAATAGGTCGTAACGTAATTATCGTCCATTCAAATTACATCAATCAGTGAAAATATTTACAACGATTGTACGAAATTAAATAATTTCGGAAAATGTTAAATGATAATAATTGCAAATAAGAGGTCAAAGATTTAATCTAATTTTAATATTTCATTGAAAATTTATTTAAAACAATCAAGTGATTTGAAAAATTTTATAAATTTTAAGAAAACAAAAAAAAGAAAAAAATTTTCTTCAATAAAACAAACGGCTTTTTCTTATATCATCATTTCCATATTGTTATGCTCAAAGAAATGATCAAAGATCGGATGAAAAAAGAATTTTTGCATATATCAATTTTTATTTGACAAATATTTTTTGTTAAAAATGCCGGTCATTTTTGCTTTTTCTTGAAAAGTCTTTTTGCAAAAAAAAAAAAGAATTTTTTTTTTCTTTTCATAAAAAAGAAAAATGTTACTGCATTATATATTTGAAAATAATTACTAATTTGTTTCTTCAAATTTTTTACAAAAAAAATTTTTGTTTAATTAAATTAAGCAATCAATCAATCAATAATTAGTGTCTCATTATATTTGATGCGCTAAAATTATGCTACATTATAGCAATTTTATGACATTTGATGATGACACATTGTTTATTTTCATTCCTTTTCCTAACCTCATCTCCCCGAATTGATCATTGATAATTTTCATTATGTAAACAATTTGTAGACGAAATTATAAGTATTTCAATCAGACAGTTATGAGCATTACGATGATGTAAAACCTGTTTGGAAAATACCAAACATTTCATCGGATCATATTTAATTCATTCGTCAATAAATCTTAAATTAATTTGACAATTTAAATTATAGTAATTAAATTTGTTCAATTAAACGAAATGTTAAAAAGCAAATAGTAAATCGTTTAGATGTAATTAAAATTAATTCAATTTATATAAGTTATATTTTATAAAATTTAATTTTATTTGTAAAATTCATTTATTACATTTTTGTAAAAAATAATTGAAGCAACCCTTATCATTTATCTTTTTATCATTACATGTAATGACAATTACTCTGATTCACATTTCTAGAAATTATCATTTACGAAATTATCATTATATTGCTACAAAGTGATAACGAAAAAAATTTTTTTCGGACATTTATCAGCAATCATAATATATTCCTAATGATAAAATAATAATTCGATAATGTAGTGGACCAATAACCATTCAAGGCAATGGTTCCTATTAGCTTAAGCGATGAGGATGATAGGGATAGTATGATGATGATAATAATGGTAGTAATGACAATAGTTATAGTGATGATAGTGGGAGAATGATAATAATAGTACGATGATGACAGCAATGACAAATGACAATGATGATGATAGTAGTAAAGATTTATAACGATAGCAATGGCAATAATTATGGTAGTGATAATGGTGATGATGTTGTTGATAGTAATAACAATGATTATAATAACAATAGTGATAATTGATAAAATGACAATAACAATATGAATAATAATTAGGGATAATGTACACCAATGCTTCTTACAATTGCCTTTATCACTAACATTTTTTTCATTTCTATGTTAATTTTAAGACTATTCCCTTCATTAAAACTTTACATTCTAAAATTTGGCAATGAATTTATGAATACATAATGATTTCAGAGATTTAACAAATTCGTTCCAAAAAATTAAAGCAAAAATGATCCACAAATATGGAAATTATATTTTAACCTTACTTATTTAAAAAAAAACAAAGAGCAAAGATCATTCCGTGAATTTTGACAATTTTTCTTCCCAACAATAAAGCTTCTCATTTTTTTTTTCACAATAAACAAAAATAGCTGAATGAAGAGGGGGACGAATCATTATTGGTAAAAGCGCTTTTTGTTAATCATATATTTCGATCATTTCAAATCTTGACCTTCACTCTATGACATTCATCCTATCATTGTCAACATTTCTGAACATTAACAGATGTGACTAAAATAGTTACGTAATGAGGATATGAGGGGTAAAAAAAATAAACATTCTAATTGAATTATTCGTCAATCCATAAATATGAAAAAATTTTTTTAAAGCAATTTTTCATCAAAAATATATTCTTCATGAAAGAGATGACAAAAA
>NW_018108959.1:3247-4146 GCF_000183805.2 Loa loa | reverse complement strand
GTATTATTCTTTACTTATTTTTTTTTTTTTTTATAAATTCATCCAATCTTTTGAAATATAAAATTTACGATAACTAATTAATTACAGTAATTAATTAATTGTAATTAATTTGATCAAAAATGGCTCCTTTTTCTTTCATCATTTCTTTTGAATAATTTAAAAATTTATTTTATTAAAGATCAATTAAAACTGGAAAATGTTGAAAATTATGAGATCATTTCAAAGATCACTTATCATATTTCCCTTTTTTGCCTATTTCTCTTCATCCCATCTTTTTTCTCTTTTTCTTATACATTTTCTTCTCTCTCTCTCCCTTTCTACTTTTTCTTTTTTTTTCATAAAATTCGATCATTTTATTTAAAAAAAAAGAAAATCATAGTTATTTGTTGTTTTTCTTTTTTTTTCTCTCCCTCTTCTTTCCCATCTTTTTTAAAAGTAAAGAAATACTTTTCTTCTTTTCTTCCTCTCTTCTTTCCTATTCATCAATTCACCTTCCCCGCTCTCTTCCCGTTATTTGGGAGAAAATGAAAAATCTTAAAAAGTACTTTTAATAGGAGTAGCAAATAGCAATGGTGTGCACATATATGGACAGACAGACAGACAGACGGACAGATACCACATGTATGGATAAAAAGAAGAAATTTCTTTTTTTTTTTTTAATTTTAATTTACTTTTTCTACCTATTCTATTCTAGAAGTTTTTTTTTCTTTTTTTTTTGTTGTTCGCTTGTGTCGTTTTATATTCAATTGTTTTATTTTATCTTTTTGTATTCCATTCTCTCTCTTATTCTATTCCATATTATTCTCTAATACTACGATTTATCGATTTTTTTTTTTTTTTTAGATCATTAATCAACTTTTCTTTTTTTTTATTTTTCCTTTCTTTGCCAATCACTTGAA
>NW_018108958.1:11531-13141 GCF_000183805.2 Loa loa | reverse complement strand
TNTNTTNTTTTTTTTTTTTTTTTGAATATAATTTTGTTTTTTGCTGCATTTTTTTTTTTTGAACAAGAAGGCAAAAAAAATTTTCATTAATTTTGAAATTTATCATTATTCGAAAAAATATTGTTCATTTTCTGTAAAATTTTAGTACTCATAATATTTGTATAATACGATCCCTATATTATAATATATGATATAAATTGATTAACTTGAAGAATTATCGAGTTTAATTTGAATTTAATTTGTAAACTTTTTAAACTTTATTAAACCTACTAATTCTTCAAACTAATCAATTATTCAAAATTGATGTAGCAAGGAAAAAAAAGGAAGAAAATTTTGAAATTCTCCACATTTTATCTTTAGTCTAGAATTAGATCGGAATGATAAAATTGGAATAATGCTAATTGGAACAATATGATGTCATCTTTAATAAGGAAATCATTAAGATTGTCAGTTCTTTTTTCTAAAATTTATTAAAATAATTTTTATTTTACTTTGCATCGTTTCATTTTCTTTTTGTTTTTTTTTTTTCGCTATTTTTTCACCAAAATTAGAATGATCAGAAAGAGTTTTCGTAAAAAGTTATCATCCAATTTTTTCGCTTCCTTTTTTTTTTTTTTTTTTTTAAATCATCCATAAACAAGGTTGAATATTAATAGAATTTCAATTCGTTGATCTAGAATTACATATAAATTTTAGGCTTTGTTGACTTTAAATAATTGTCGTCATGTTTTTCAATCATCTTTTTCTCTTACTCTTCCTTCCTTCCTTTACGATGATTTTCATTCATCATCAAAGTTAGCGTATTTTTAAACTTAATAAAATTTGAGCAAATTTTGTGAAACTTTTGAAAAGATTTCTTTTGAATTGTATAGCAAATTATGTTTCATTCATAAAGAAAGAAGAAAAAAAAAAGTTTCTCGAAATTTCATCAATTGATAAAGTTATAATTTTACCTATAAAAAGCTATTTGTTTGCTAGAATTTGGCAAGAAATGTTTAAAATTTCAAAAGGAAAAAAAAAAGAAAAGGATTTAAATAGTGTAAATTATATTTAACACAATAAGATAAACAAGTTTTCGTTTATAATTTGCAACAAGCAAGAGATAATTTGTAAATCGTTTCATTAGTTTTAATTCGATTTCCTTATCTGTTTTTGTGCTAACTTTTAAATCAATTCCATTTCAGATGTTAATCTAAGCATTGCTACAACTTTTACTCTTTCAGCAATTTCAGACAAAAATTTTACAGTTTGGCATTTTTTTCCTTTTTTTTTTTAGTAACTTAATGAAACCTTTTATTTTTGATATTTTTTAATAGTATCATATTCCCAAAATATTCTCATTCAAATAATTTACTTCACGTGTTAATTTTGTTTTTTAATCCATTTTCTGACGTTTTTATTTTAATCCATTTTCTGACAAAATTTGTTTTAAATTTTGACCTAGAATTTTATTACATTCCTAAATTTCATAAATAATATTTATGCAAGTATTTGTAGTTCAAACATTTTTTCACACGTTTGATTAAAGTACGTATTTTTGATACCATTATAACAGTTCACAGATTGATATTTTAGCTACACTATCAGCTAATATTCATTTTTTCGTCCTC
>NW_018108958.1:6645-9999 GCF_000183805.2 Loa loa | reverse complement strand
ATACCAATTTTTTTTTTTTTTTTTTATTTTCAATCCACTGCTGATTGTCTATTATTATTAGTGCAGAAATATGTTTGTGATGGATAAATATGATATCAAAAATACCAATTTTATCGATTGATTTTTCCTTTTTTTTTTTCATTTATTTTTTTTAAGCTATCGTAATAAATTTAAATATCAAATTTATGCATATATTGAAGTGAATGTGATGTTTTAAAAGTCCTTTTAATAGAATAGTTAAAAAAAAAAAGAAAAAAATTAGTCCAATAATTATAGTCTTGTGAAAAAATGAATTATTAATTTTTTTTTCAATAAAATTTTACTTACTTATTCTACAATAAGATTTAAATAGTTTGCTAAATTTATCCAAAATCGGTTTATTTGCACAAAAATGTTTACATTTTAAATGATATCCTTCTTTAATTTTACATTTTAAATCTTAATTGCCATCATGTCATAGTTATCATTCATGAATAATTTATACTTTCAACTAATTTTTTACTAAATACCATCTTATTAGCATCAATAATTCATCCAATTTCATCATTACCGTATCTACAACAATATTGATACAACAGACGTTTGTTTTTATCATTCTTTATCAGATAAAATTTTACACATATCAACATTTATAATTAGTGTATTTTATCAAAAATTACTTCATCCTCATCTTTTCCTATTAGCAAGAATCTAGCTTTGTAAAAAATAGTATCAAATTAAAAAGTTTCAATAAGTTTTGTTGATTTTTTTTTAGAAAAATTTCCAACGATTTCAATAATTTATCAAAAATTTAATTATATGCAAATGCAATGATTATTTTGATACAATGATATAGTTGATAGCGTTTGATGACAATTTATTTTTTAATTTTTGCATATAAAAAGGATGCTAAACTTCTGGATTGAATTCTCTAAATTATTTACTTAAATATTAGCTCGTTTTGCTAATAAATGAAGAAAAAGAATTGCAAAAAAAAATGATTTAATTTTTATTTTTCCAATTAATCCTTATTTAATTCTGATCTATCAATCAGAAATTTTCGTGAAAAAACAAAAAAAATAAATACATAAAAAAAATGAAAATAAAAAATTAGAGAATTCAATCATAGGAATTTCTATAGAACTCCCGTTGTGCTTGATTATATCATTAGCAGAAACAGAAAATAAGATACATCAAATGATCAGAACATTTCCTGCATGATTTTTTTTTTCTTTTTTTTTTTTGTTAAATTGATAAATTTAATTTTACTTTAGCACCTGTTCCAATTTGTCCAACGATTTTTTTTTTATTTTTTTTTTATTTTTTTTTTTTTTTTGAACGTTAATAGT
The DNA here is from genome assembly GCF_000183805.2 of Loa loa. Taxonomy (NCBI): domain Eukaryota; kingdom Metazoa; phylum Nematoda; class Chromadorea; order Rhabditida; family Onchocercidae; genus Loa; species Loa loa. Next base: position 8,671 of record NW_018108958.1, on the reverse strand, counting down.
TGTAGTGAAAAAAAAAAAGACTGACAATTGCTATTTGAAAACATTAATTTTGTTCTGGTTGACATGCTCCATCAATCATTGATAAATGATTAAGAAAACCATTGCCAATCTTTATGTATTACGGAAAAATTTTTTTAGCTAAATTTTGTTAGTTGAAAAATGTTTGTAAGGGATTTTTTTTTTTTTTATTTTAAATCAGTAAAATAAGAATAAATTTGCTTTAATTTGTGCAACTGACTACTATTATCTTATTCTAGAGTATTTTTTGAAATTTAATCCGTAAATTATTTCGTTTAATTTTTTTTTTTTGTTGATTTAATCCTTATCAAAAATAAACAACAATTTGATTCCCCCAAATATGAATTACAACTATGAAAATTGACTCCGATATATTGAATTTTAAAAACAAGAAAGAAATTGATACCTGAAGATAAGAAATATGAATTATGGATCAAAAATCTAACAAATTGCATTAAATCTATGTTATATTGTTAAACCTTAATAATATTGATTAAAAATTGAAATAAAATTTAAAAATGGGCAAAAATAATGATTAGTTGTAATAATTGTTATAGGATAATAGCATTGAAAAATTGAAGCTATACAAAAATTTCAAATTAAACAATTACTTTTGAATTAGCATCATTAACATTGAATGATACAAGCGCATTACTTTCTAAGTACCATAAATTTTGCGAAATTTATATGCTTTTTTTTTCTGAATTAATTTTTATATCATTTTCTTTTTTAAATTAATTTCCATTTTCTTCTTTTGGATTAAAAGAAAATTTTTATATATTTGCTTTTAAAACTATATTATTCTCATTAATACCTAATCTTTAATCTTAACATTTATTTACCTAAGTGAAATAATTTGTTACTTACTAATTGTATCGTTTAATTTTTAACAACTTTAACAATTCAGCTTTTTTTTTAAATGAAATCATGTAAAGAATTAAAAATAGCTGCTTTCATTTGGAAGTATTCAATCTTTTTTCTTTTATTTCTAAAAAAAAATTTCTGATATAATTGTGATGCAAAATGCAAAACATTTGATAAGCAAAAAAAATAGCTGCTGTTAATGACTTTTTTTTTGTTTTATTTTTGTTAATGAATTAATTATTAGCAGTGATTTTAATTGATAAGTTTGTTGCATAGAGTTATAACAGGTAGCATGTTTGCAATTTACTGAAGGTAATAATTCATGAGTAAAATATAATCATATCATTTGGGATAGATTTCGAAAAATATATGATTATTCATTATAATAATATTGATAACGATGATGCATACGTGATAAATTAAAATTATAATTATCATGATTTTTGATGAAGTACCAAAGATATTTTCACTGTTATATTTAAGCTATCCTTTTGGATTATTTCATTTCTACTTTTTTTTTTTTTTTATTTCCACTTATATAAATTTTAATTATATCTAATGATTTTAATTTTCATCATTCTATCATCTGCTCCAAAGCGATTATATAAAGAATTGCAAATGATTTTTTTCATTTTTCTTCGTCTTTCTTTTTCTTTTTTAATTCAATTCTAAAAAATTGCTTGCATGATTATAATCCATATAAGGCTTTATCTCTGTAGAATTAAAATAATGCTTAGGAAATGTTAATTTTTGCAGTTTAATTAGAGAAAAGTGAACTTAAAATATTGAAAAAATTCCGATCTAAATTCAATTTTCTTTTTTTCTTTTTTTTTTTTTGTGAACGGTGTTAAAGATTGATAGTTTCTCAAACGAATAATTTAATGAATCACAGCTGGATAATGATGCCATTTTATATTTTATTGATAACGGAAACGAATTATTCCTTAATTCATTTAAATTTCTGACTTACTTTTTAACATTTGTTTTATAAAATTTTAAATTTAGAACGATGAATAAAATGACAATAATTACTTTTTATTTGTTTATTTTTTTTCATCTTTTTATTTGTTTATTTTTTTTCATTTCCTCATCTTTAAATGTTTTATTTTCACTATGAATAAACAGAAATCATAAAAAATAATGC
>NW_018108958.1:3838-6150 GCF_000183805.2 Loa loa | reverse complement strand
AAAAAAAAAAAAAAAAAAAGGAAAAAAGTGAAATGTAACACCATTAGAGCATTTTTGTTCATTTTATCAATTTTTCAACTTTTCCCTTATGATTGCCTTTTTTTCTTTTTATTCATTAATAGCAAAGTTATTGCAATTAAATTGATGAATATACTTTAAACTATTTCAAAAATAAGTTAAATTAAATATTTTATTTTTTTGTTTTTCATAAAATTGTTCAATTTCAAGGTAATTTACTAATTGAGCAAGTGAAAAATGAAACAGTGGAAGACAATCATAGAAGTTAAATATCATTATTATAGCTGTTACTGTGAGTATTTCAAATTGTGTGGTTTTTTTCGATTGATCTAAAATTAAATTTAGCAAAATTGCATTAAAATTAATATCCTCCCTTATCTTTTCATTTATAATAAATTAGTAAATTTTATAATAAATTTTAAATTTTTTAAAAATTTTTTAAAATTTAAATTTTTTGAAAATTTTATAATAAAATTTTCATTTATAATAAATTAAAAGTGAAATATTTAATTATGTCAAATGATATCATTTGATTAATTCTACACTATTAGATTTTAATTTACAATTACTTTCGAGTTTTGTTAATTTTTTTTTTTGTCATACCATATCAGCTTCAATTATAATTCCTATAATTTGTCGTTATTTTAATATTTTCCCAGATACATCAAGCATTTATTTGAATAAATGGATGGTAGTGGCATTGGTGGGAATAGTATCAAATTTTATAGTATATAATAATAATGAAATATAGCATAGGTTAATGATTACCAATTTCAACGATGAAATTACTGTTATAGCTTAATAATACTACTTCCTGAATTTATTTTTAAATAATATTTTAGTTTAAATTTATTGAAAAGGTAATATAAATAAATGCTTTATGTATTTCGTTTAGTATAATGTAATAGATGTTCGATTAGCAAACCATTTATTGCTTTTATTGTGCATTAAAATTCATAAATTTATAGCATACACTTATAAAATTTAAATTTATAATGCATATGAAAAATCTTCATGTACTATTACCTTGATATATATATATCAGAAATTGAAATCGTTTAATATAAAATTATTAATTCAATTTAGCAAATATTTTTAGAATTATTTTCGCATCTTTTTTATTTTTCACCTGATTACTATACTAAGCATATCTTAAATTTAATTTTAATTTAAAAAAAAAGGGCTAAAATTACAAATAGATTTTCAAGTTTTTTCCTCTACCATTTTCGTTGGTGAATTTGAAAATTTTGATTTAAATTATACGATCGAATTTTTTATCCTTCATAATAAAAAAAAATTGCTTTTTGGAAACTTCAAATTTTACTTATACACTAAGGAAAAGAAAATTTCTCTGCTGATAAATGGTGCGGTATTGAATAATAAAAAAAAAAAAAGAAAAGAAAAGAAAAAAAGTATATTTACTCTTCGAACATTCGAGATGTCATGAATTTGTTACCCGGAAATTGACGAAGATTCGGTATGTTCAATGAATAAAAAAGTTTGATGATTTGCATAAACGAATATTTAGAAAATTTTCGTTTTGAATGCTACATAAATTAAGCTTTAGAAAATTGTGGAAACGATTGAGCAATAATTTTTTCTTTTTTTTTTTTTTTTTCTATTTGCCAATCATCCTGTCACAAATGTTTTCATTTTGTTTACTTACCTTTCTTTTAATGTTATTGTGAAAAAAGACGACAATGCTGAATGTTTCGTGTCAAGTACCTCTTTCATCCTTTCTTTCTTTTCCTTTTTTTTGAATTCTTATCATGAATGAATTATTTGTTTTTGTATTTTACATAAAAAATCATTTTGTTTGGTAAAATTTGGAATTGTTTATTTCCCTAAACTTTTATCATTTGTATTTTAATAGAAATGATTGTAAGTAATTCAGATTTATCAAATTCAAACGCTTTTCTTTTTTTTTTTTGGCTATTGTAATTTTTTTATATTACTAAAAGTGACGATTTTTTTTTTTTTAACTCAATAATTTTGTCTTTTAAAGTACATTACTGAAATTTGAGATTTACATTTGAAACAAATAACGAATGCTAAAAAAAAAGCATATATGTTTCACGCCATATATTCAAAATCACTTCAATACTTATCATAGTATATTTGCTCTAATTGAAAATTAGCGTTTTATGAATTGAAGATAGAATTAATTAAGTCTATTACTATTATTAGTATTATTATTATTATTATTATTATTATTATTATTATTATTATTATTATTATTATTATTATTATTATTTATTATTATTATTTATTATTATTATTATTATTTATTATTA
>NW_018108958.1:0-3196 GCF_000183805.2 Loa loa | reverse complement strand
ATTATTATTATTATTATTATTATTATTAACAATTAGCACAGCATATATTTCGTCTGATGGTGATATAAATACAATTAATATGAAATTGTAAAATCTGTGAAAAAAAAAAGAAAATGTCAAACCAGTATGAGCTGTTAGATCAATTCCGGCTGATTTCCTCATTACATTAGGTTGTCCAGTTGTATCGTTTGAATTATCAGTCAAAATGAATTATTTCATTTTCGATCTGTCCGCTTTCATGATACAGTTTATATGAAACATTCAAATCTAATTGTTTCTGATAATCTAATGTAAACATGTTGCTGCAGGACAATAATGTCATTCAAGCACAAATCCGTTTTAAATACCTTATCTAAGCATTAGAGAATTGTAAAAAAGAAATTAGAAACTACACTTCTTCTCAGGAATAAAAATTTTAAGCGGAAATTGGATAACGTCATATGCAATAAGTTTCATGAAATGTTACAAAGCTATAATTAAACTAATAATACTTTAATATCACGAATTTTTTAGTAACAATTTTTTTTTTAAAAAAAAAAAGTAATATCCGGAGAGTTTTTTTTTCTTTCTGTTTTAAGAAATTATGAATATTGGCAGACATTATTAGCAAACTTTCTGATAACATTTAATAGCAAATTTATTTAAATATCATAACGATGGTATTTTAAAGGTTTCTGAAAGGAAAATTTTTTTGGAATTTGATTATTTTGTCATCCATTTAATTTCTACTTTTTTTTTTCACTTCTTACTTTTTTTTCTACTTTTCTTTTTCTTTTTTTCTTTTTTTTTTAAAATAAACCAAAAGCAAGCAAAATAGTTAAGTAGGTTGACGTTGAATAAAATGACAATAAATTTATAAGCATTTAAAAAATTTATGCAGAAAAAAAAAGAGGAAAATTTAGCATTTTATAAAAAGCAATGGAAATAGACGGATAAAATCAAATGCTTAAATAAAATTATGAGGCTAACCATTGTGAATGACTTCTACAAGATATAATCAAAATAAATTTAATTAAACAACAAATTTTGAACCAACAAATTCTCTTTTTGTTAACTTCATTGAAACATTCCCTCTTTCATGAATCAAACATTCATTTTAGAAATCCATTTATGGTACTTTTTAAATGTTTGGCTCATTTTTATGCTAACTTACAGTTATATCAGTTATTTTATTCCTTTCATTCCTTCCTTTGTACTGTTTAATATGCCTCAATTTAATAGTTTTTTTCTTTCTTTTTTTTTTTTTTAGGAATTTTTTGTCGTAATGTTTCATTTTTTTTTTCTCTTTTTTTACAAACTGAGAAATTATGTTATGAGTTGAAAATAATGAAAATTCATGCTTGATTTTTTACGAAATATAATTAATGCGATGAGAATATTTCATGGAATTAATGAACAAACAGTCATGGAATAGAATTTTTGATTAATTAATATTATTACACCTTCAAATATTAACATTCTTTCAAATATTAATACCCGTTTGAATAATTAATATTTGATTGCTTTAATTATAATGATGTTTCCTCATTTTCATTCTTTTCATTACTAACATTCAATATAGTATCATTGTCATATATGTCATTTCCTATCGTTATCATTAATCATCATTATTATTATTGCAAAATATATCATTATATCAATATAACATTTTTGATTACCTTTACTCAAAATGTTGATATGCCAAATAATTTGTGCTGAAAAAATAAAGGAAAGTTTTTTTTTTTTTTTTGATGATGTCCATTTGGATACAATAGACTTCTGATGGTTGGAATGATCGCTTGCTTATTGTTTATATGCATATGGTATTTCATGCATGTATTAATTAGAACTTCACTTTAATTGGATTAGTTTATTTTTATTTTACTTTGCTTGCTTTCCTTTATTTACTCTACTTTAATTATTTTGCTTTTTTAATTGCAACTTTTCTAGAAAAGTTTTTTTTTTTTTGTAGCCTAAATCCAGAATTGAGCAAACTACAGCAAGCAATGTTAAGTACTCTTCCTGTATTACAAAATTAAATATTTTCATTTGGTTATCGTATTTCATTTTGTCTTATATCCTTCTTCTCCGTAATTTAATCATCATTTATCATTTTAAATCAAATGTTCCACATTACTTTTTTAAATAAAGATTTTTAGATGTATTTTTTCAAATTTTTAAAAATTTTATCATTTTTATAACTTTTTTTTTTTGCTTTGATAATAACCGTACTTTTAAGTACTGACTATTTCAATTTAATGAAGTGTTTCAAACTTTTTTCTTTTTTCTTTTTTTTTTTCTTAAAGATTAGCAATATCAAATATTAGCAACTTTCAAAAATCCTATAGCTTCTATGTGTAATTAATATAATTTTTCTTTGCAACAAACATACTAATCAAGAATATTATGCAATATATTAATTGAATTTAATACGATGATTACAGCTTTCAAACATTTTCAAATTGCTTTTTACTGCTTTTCTGCTTTTAAATAAATCCACAGTATTCCAGATAATAAATTATGGCCATCAATAGTATTAGTAGTAGTATACAGTATGGCTAGCATATATTGTATCAAATTTTGTTCACATTATGTTGATTATTGATATGATACGGTTAACAGTAATAAAATTGATAATGACAGTTTGATTATCTTTCAATGGGATCAATATTTTATTGTAGATAAATGAAAAGAATGCGCTTAAATTTGAATTCATTTTGTTAATCATACATTAATTAATAGGAGCAAAGAGTTTAATAAATATTTATGATGTATGCAAATATGGAATTAATACCCATTTAAGGCTGTTTTTTTTAAAAAAAAAAAAAAAAAAGGGAAAAAGCAAAGTTTCAATCAAAGATGAAAGAAAAATTTGCAAAAATAAATGAATAAACCTTTTTATTGGCAAAAAAAAAAAACAAAAACAAAACAAAATTTTTGAAAATAAAATGGATAAAAGGAAAATATATCCATTTAGGAATGTTAAAATTAGCTATGATTGTCGCATTAAAAATGGGTCACCGATACGTTTCTTCATTTGAATACCTAGGTATTGTTATTCCTTTTAATAGTTAATTCAAATGAGTGGAAAAGAGAGAGAGAGAGAGAGGGAGAGGAGTGAAAAAGAGAAAGAATAATAAAATGTTAAATGGAAACATTACAATCATTTATTATCAGTGAAATGGTTTAATTTTATTCAATTAATTTATTCTGAATG
>NW_018108957.1:7885-13178 GCF_000183805.2 Loa loa | reverse complement strand
TCTTAGTTATTGCCGTTGCTATACAAATTTTAGTTTCATGTTCTTCATGTTCATGATAAATATTATTTCCCCATTGGGGCCATGTTGATTCATCATCCTTTAACCATTGGGGACTTGTCCACCATTGTTCGAAATTTGCGAGTTGAGTTGGAGACATATAAGCCTTTGTTGCTATGTCAGCAGGATTAAACCTGCTTGGTATGTATCTGTATGAAATTTTCGACATTCATATTTCATCGATTCGATTCTGTATAAATTTTGGTAAGAGTCTTGATCGGTTCCTTATCCATTGGAGTGCGCATTGAGAGTCTGACCATAAGGTTACTCTTACATCTTCTATTTCTAATTGTTTAACAATGAATCTGGTTGCTCGCACTCCGATTAGAATGGCTAACAATTCTAGTTTAGGTATTGTTATACCTTTTACAGGAGCTATTCGAGATTTCGCAAAAATCAAAAACGTGTTTGTACCTTGTTTTGCATAGACTGCTGCAGCATATGCCACAGGAGCAGCATCACTGAAAACATGGATTTCTAGTTGTTGTAAACGATCAGGATCTATCACACATCGTGGAACATCTTTGACCTTTGTTGGCCATTGACTTGTAAGGATTCCCCATGTCTCTATATCGTCGTTTTCCAACGATTGGTCCCAAGATAATTTCTTTTTCCAAAGAACTTGTAGAAATAGTTTGAATAATAGCATCGATGGAATTAAAAATCCCAAGGGATCATATTGTGAAGCAATAAACTGTAAAATTGCCCTTTTTGTTAGCACTGAGCTATCCCATGGCTTTAAAACTATTCCAGTAAAATCAGTGACTGGATTCCAATTAATACCGAGTATTTTCTTTGTTTGACTTACTTCTGCTCGGTCGTTTCCAGGAATAAGTTTGTTAAAATTGTTGTCATTTGAAAAGAATTCTCGTATGTTCATCAAGGCGTTTTTGAAAATATCCTTCATTTCCTTGTAAATTTTGAATGCTTCTTGCGTTCCATTTACAGGTAGTATAACATTTTCAACATAGAGGTTCTTCTTAATTTCTAAAGCGGTTGCGCTTCCGTAAGTTTCTAAATGATAGTTGAGTGTAGCTGAAAGTAAAAAGGGAGACGCTATTACGCCAAATGGAACCTTTTGGAACCGATAACTTACTAAATTTTCCTTGGTGATTTCTCCTTGAATATCCTTTAGCCATAAGAAACGAGTGCAGTTCCTCTCGGACGGATGTAATTCCAATTGCAAAAAGGCCTTTTCTATATCTGCTGTTATAACATTTTTCATCATTCTGAAGTGAAGCAAAACACCTGCTAAGTCAGGTAATGTAGTGAGACCGCGATATAACACATTATTCAGACTTTTTTCTCCCTTAATATGGGCTGAAGCATCGTAGATATCAGGTAAAATGGCCATGGGAAGAATCAAAGGATAAATTAAGCAACAATTATGGATTATGCTTGGAACGTTTAAAACATTTAATCAAGCGATTGCAACAAGAATCAATTCTTAGCCTATATAATCGAAGAATAGAAACAACTGGATATAATTGAGGACGCAGACACCAATGAAATGATGGGCGTCATATACTACTTACCACATCATGGAGTATTAACTCCTAACAAAAATACTACAAAACTAAGAATAGTGTATGATGCTTCAGCACATCTTCATGGAAAGAAAAGTTTGAACGAAATCTTATATTGGAGCCCAGTATTGCTTGCGACCATTAACTTACTTAAATTTTGATGATTACAAAGTCATAAGGCCTATTGATTTTATTACACCATATGTCCCATTAGATATATCAACAAATGAAGATAGTATACAAGGTGAGTTCAGGCTTCGCCCATTGAATACTAAGGAAAAATTAGTCAACTATTGGTCTAATACTCTCAAAACATTAAAACGTATTTTGGGAAATTTGGAAAAACGAATATCTTAATAGTCTTAGAGAACGTACCCAGAGAGAAATCGTATCGCCCAAAAGAGTGGAAAAAAGAACGCGTCGTGGTGAAATAGTATTATTAAATGAACCCGGACTACCAAGAGGAATGTGGAAGCTAGTAAAGATTCAAGAGCTTAATAATGGAAAAGATGAAAGAATTAGGAGTGTAATGGTGCAAACCTCCAATGAAAAACTCCTTAAAAGACCAATCAATTTACTTTATCTTCTGGAAGTAAAAGAAGAGGGCAGTGAAGAAGTCAGAACAACAACGACAAAGGATAAAACAAAGGAGGAACCAATTGCTGTCCGAACTAGAGGAGCATAAAAAGCGCGAGAACTTATAAAATCAAGTACCATAACAAAAAATTTACTATTAATTACTGCTGTTTTTTCATTATTCCTACTAATTTTTTCGATTGAAAACTGCAAATGGATCTCTGGAATACCGTTTAGTTTTCCACAGAAATGGAATTGCGATGATCAATTTACTGCAAACTTCACGATAAACGAAATAGCGATTTATACCAAAACTCATGTAAGGATGCCGACCCTCAAGTGTAGTAATATCACCCGTACGGTATGTACTAAAGCTTTCCTAAGAATTTCTCTATCAGTGGAATCAGACCAAACCACTATTTCGGCACTTACCTCACACTTTTGTAAAGTGCTCGATAAGAAAAGATTAAGTGGGAAGGATTTTCAACAGATATCTTCAAATCAATGGAGAATTGTAAACAATGTGCAATATTCTTATGGATGGTTTGTGAATGCACGGCAGCATTAAAGCTGCTCCAGAATTCTCTCCGCAGTCGCGGATCGCCATTAAAAATGGGTATGGATAGTTGGGGGAGATAAGAAGTTGGTGCAGTTGGCATCGATACTTCTTTTGATAATTGTTGGCAAGGTCTTGCAGTTTGTGTTATCTTTTGCGTCTCGCAGTCGATCTCCTTTTTAAAGATGGTCAACGTGATGATTGCTTCATTTGCCTCATGTATCAGCTTGAAAATTCCTTTTTCTGCTTCCGTGATTTCCTTGTATTTTTCTTCTTTTTGTCATGATAACAGATTTCTGTGTACATTCGATCCATTTATCATTTGCTGATTCAATGGATTTAATACAACATTTCGCAAAATATTGACTCCCTTTTCTAACTTCTTATTCCAATTAGTGTCTTCATTGTAAGGAGTACCGTGTGATATCTGACGCCTTTAATTCCTTCAATTCCATTTCCTCAAGTTTTAAACGATTTGCTAATTTTTTAGAAACGAAGCTTAATTGTGAACTATCAAATAATACTAGAGCTTCGTTATATTCAGTCCTTTCCGCATTGTATACAGTAACCACTTTACATAGAAGTAAAACTTTCGGTGATCGTGTTTGTCGTAACTGTCCCATTATCCGATTTGATTTCTCTTTCTTGGATGAGTATATGTCCGGTTTGCTTGAATTGTTGCCGTCTATTGTCGCAGAGGGCGGTTTGTGTGACCTTCTACAATAAAAATATTTCATCGATTTTTTGCAATCGGCTTCTGCGTGCCCCGCTTTGAGACATTTCTTACAGGCATTAGTCTTAATGAGGCGTTCTAATCTTTGTTTGAAGGTAGGATAAGTTTCACATTCACTATCCCAATGATCTTTGTTAAAAAACGAGGAGGGTCTTCGTTTATTTTTTCTGTCTAACCCTTTCGATTTTGAAATATCCTTAAACTCATCTGGTCCAGATTGACTGATTGTTGATAATGCGGTAGTTTCTTCTTGAACGCTTCGTTGCAAACGTTTGAGTTTAAACTTGGTCATTGTCGTTCACCGTTGATGCTTGAGGCTTGGGCTTCTGGTCATTTGGTCATTTGGTCATTTCTTTTTTAACAGACTCATTGCTTTAAATATAGGAAGCGCTATATATATTTTTTGTATAATTTAATGATTCTTTCATAACAGATATTTTTTACAACAAATTCTTTAACTTTTTGAACGTATTACAATTTCCTTCGGTTTTCTCCAATAATCCCTTCTACATCTAGTAATCTGGTTTTCCCCACTTACCTTCAACTAGTTTCTCATTTTCATTATTTCCAAATAGTATGTGTTCGAGTATTGAATCAACAATATACGCTTGGATATTTTTCACATTTTCGGACAGCGTTTGAACTCCGAAGGTTATCTTTCGGCTTTCATGTTTCCTTGTGCCTACCATTCCTGTTATTAACATTCCCACACTCGGTGATGTTTCAAATTCAATTTGCTTACCGTTGATTCTGTAACATGCTTACAATTACTTCCTGTTGTGAAAAAATTTTTGTCGGGTCGTTTAGATTTAGAAGGTTTAGCCTTGAGTTAGGATCAAGCAGAACTTTAATTAAAGGCTTACCTTGTGAAGACGTCAAATATACGTTGTGAGGACACAGAGTAAAATTTACCGCTTTATTGATATAATAGAGTTGAACAGTAGGATTATTGAAGAATAATGAGTAGAAAAATCGCTTGACCGTGAGTCAAAGGCTGTTGTAAGTAAAAATACTATGGAAGAGCACTTGTCCAGGAAAACCTTTTTGCAAAAGTGTGTATAAAGAAGTAGGAGTGGTTTACATAAAACGTTAAAAAGGGGTATTCATTTAGATACAAAGGAAGCTGTAAAGATCCAATTACATAATAAGCGTTGTAACAAGATCAGATGAGAAGGTTAGCATGTAAATTGGACATTGTCATTAAAATAAAGATGTGAATTTTTGTTAGACAAAGATAACAAAAGAAACGTATGGGCGATAATTTTAAAGAGGTGAATTGGTGAATGAATGCAGGGATGAATCATTAGAAATATTCTAAGCATTTAAATGTATAATAAATTCTTTTGGTTTTTCCGACATTCCCTACTGAAGAGAAAAAGGAAGTTTTAGGGATATATTTGAGGATATCTATTTGATTTGAATTTAATTGTAATAATAAATTTTGGTGTTGTCCATCCTTTAAAGTAAGTACTGGTTCTGCTTCAGCAGGATTTGCCCTTTGTTGCGATCGTTTGAAACATTTGAAAACTATACAGATTAGCTTCAATTTTAGATTAACAATAACCAGAATTGACATGAGGATAAAAACAGAAATACAAAAGCTAACGAGCTTCCAGTTCGTTGTAAGATTATTCAATTCTTCTTGTATGAATTCCGAGGTCTTATCAAATTGGATTGATAACTCGTTACTTTCTTGATTGATCTCATCCGCAAGGCTCCATGTTGGTCGAACATATTGACCATTATCAAATTGTTGTTCTTGCGATAGGATTTCTAATTCGGCCGTTATTTTTTCAATTTTGAACTGATCGATTATACCGCTGATCAACTTATTTGGTTTGGGAA
>NW_018108957.1:0-7455 GCF_000183805.2 Loa loa | reverse complement strand
CGATTTTTGGTTCACAAGGACCTATGAATAAAGTTCCATTAATCCCTTTTACCATTATATCATCCTTTTGTAATATCAGGTTACCTGCTAAAGTAACTTGTATCAGTAATGAAAAAATAATGGTAACCATTAGCGTTATTGAACTTGCCCTTTGTACCATACTTGTTTGCAGTAGTTTCTGTTTTCTTTCCGCTCCTCGAGTACGCGATGCTATTGGTCCGTCATCAGTTTCATCTTTTGATTTTGTTGTTCGAACTTCGTCACTGTCTTCTTCATTCACTTCCATAGGATAAAGTACATTGATTGGTCTATTGAGAAGTTTTCCGCTTGAAGTTTTCACAGTTGCACTTCTTATATTTCCATCACTATCTAATTTAAGTGCTTCTAACTAATTTCCACGTGCCTCAGGATAATTCTGGTTCGTTTAATAGAACTATTTTCCAGCACGTGGAATGCGTCTGTCAACTAATCTCGTGAAGCCAATTCCCTTTGTATTATTCGTTTTTCCAATTTTCCCAAAATACGCCCAAAGTTTTGAGGGTATTTGACCAGTAATTAATTAGTTCATCTCTAATATTTGGTATATGAAGTATAAATTCTTCTTGGTCACAATCATGGTTACTTGGTATATTGGAAGGAACATTAGGAGAGATGAAATCGATGGGTCTTATGATTTTATAATCATCAAAATTTAAATATGTTAGGGGACGAGTATTAAGTATACCTTCTATTTCGGTTATTAATGTAATCAATTCTCGTTCCCATAATAACTTCCTACCTATCGCTCTTCGAAGTGCCTTCTTGGTTAATCCAATCATTCTTTCATATACACCACCGCTCCACGGTGCTTTCGATACAATATTTTTCCATACTATCCCTTTCGAGGCTAGGAAGTTCCCATTTTGTTCCATCATTATTTTGAATACCAGTTGAAATTGACTGGCGTTATCACTGAGAACAAGTTTGGGATATCCTCTACGTGAGATAAATCTTCGTAATACATGCATGAAGCTTTCTGCCGATAGGTTTTCAACCAGCTCGAGATGGATTGCTCTAGTTGTAAAACATGTAAAGAGTGCTACCCATCTCTTAAACTTCCCATTGTTATGTTTGACGGTAATAGGGCCCATATAATCAAGGCTAACCTGTTCAAAGGGTTTTGATCTCTTTACACGCGTTTCAGGTAAGTTTGGCATTAGTGGTAATTTGTATGGTTTAGTTCTCCATCTTCGACAGACAAAACATCCATTGATAACCCGTTTGACTGTTGATCTACCTTTTGGTATCCTGTATCAAAGAAAATTAAGGCCTCTGCTATTTTTCTTGGTTCATCTGGATTGAGTAGCCTTACTTCTTTACACACCATATACGTTTCTCGGATGCTATCATCCGCAACCGTGGCCGCCACTGTCTTTGGGCTTTGTCGTGGATTTTTGTTGAAGTATTTTGCGATAGTTGGAACAAGCAGGGAATTTTCTACACGTTAGTTGTAGAGGAGAATTGAGATTACTTGGAGTATTAGCTGCACCAAGTTTGATGTAGATGATGTGCGTGTGTCGTACGTTGTGGGCAAAGGCAAGAGTTGATTCTTTACTTGTCAAGGGTAAGGTCACAAAAACGACACAATACTGCTGATAATGATGAAAAAAAATGAGAACAATCCAAACTGGTCGAGAATGATGAAAAACTGATTATCCATCTCCTGGTAACCGGAATACAGCTTATATACGGAAAAATTATTTCAACAGGGGTGATTTAGAACAAAGATCTCGAGACTTGATTGATAATTGCTTGGACGGATTAAAATTTTAGAAAGTAATTTAGAAAGAATATTACAATTATTACCTAACAACTTGGCTAAAGATTAAGTTTGAAACTTAAATTAAGACATAAAAAAAACAATTGGATTTTGAAGTCGGTGGTTTACTGGTCGTGATTATCTTCTCAATCAAATCTTCTAGACTCTTCTTTTACCCTTCTGTTATTGCTAGTTCATGATCTGCTTATTCATACTTCATTTTAACTTTCTTGTTTCACTTATTCGATTTAGTTTCGTAAGAAGTGAAGCTCTTTCACAATAAAGCGTATTTCCTTTGTCAAATAGACAGTCTTCCTCATACAAGTAATCTTCGTATAATGCAACGCTATTCTCCCCTTCATCATTTGCTGAATGTAGCAATTCTTTCCACTCTATCTCCAAATCATTTGCCTTGGAGATTATACCGTCCAACACTATTGTTTCTTAATATCGATTTTTGTCCGTCCAGCCATTCCATCGTCTTTTCATAACTTAATCCTTCTGATAAATCCTTTCTTTCGTAGTTCTGTTACCTTCTTAACAGCCTTTCTAATGAGATAGGAAAGAGAACTTTCTTTTCTTGATTCGTTTACACTCATATTTCTTTTTTCGACCTCACTTTCAAGCTTTGTTATGTGCTAATCCGAATAAGAATTATTCTTTTCGTCGCTTCCTTCTTAATTAATAAGACCTACTCGCTTCTTTCTTGATCGGATCCTCTAGTCACTGGTTCAAGTTTAGCTAATTAGAGCAAATTTGTTGACGATTTTCTTTAACCGTGAAAAAGATTAAGAGTTCTTTCTGCTTCTTTGGGTAGCAATATCTCAAACTTTATACTGGTAAGTTGGTTAATACAGTTGTTGTGAATTTTTTTGTAGAGTTGTTGAGAGGTCCATCAAGAGCCAAGAATTACCACCTCAAATTTGTTCTGAATTGACGATCCGTTGGACTGATTGAATATTTCCTTCAGTCCGACAAGCCGGGTTGAGTTGAATTATGTTGTAAACGCACCAGATTGTAGAAAGTTTATTGAACCTCCTCGTTTATTAATGGAATAGGGTTTATATATATTCGCAAGTGGGAGTGGTTTTCATTAAGCATTTATAGGATGTGAACACAAGGATGTAAATTTAGCTAACAATACAAAGATGGGAAATAAATCTAAGGAATGTAGAATTAGTAATGAGGAATTTATTTGATTATTTGTTTGTTTGGAATTTAGTTGGAGTTTCGCGAATTCGGAATTCGCGACAACAGTAACGAACTCAGCAATTATGACTTCGATCTAACAAATTAATAACGAAAACAATGAAAAGAAAAAAGGAGATCAAATGACGCCTAATATCGTCTATCCAAACAATCTCGTTGAAACACATTTGTAAAACGATTTTGATGCTCGAGACCCTCCTCTTTCTCAAGTAGGGAGGATCCTGGTACAATTCTGAGATTATAAGAATTAACTCTTTTGTCAGCACATATGGAATGAAGATCTTTATTAGATCACATAGACACAATGGATGCACAATTTTAGCTTACATTTTATATTACATCGTA
Organism: Loa loa; assembly: GCF_000183805.2. Taxonomy (NCBI): domain Eukaryota; kingdom Metazoa; phylum Nematoda; class Chromadorea; order Rhabditida; family Onchocercidae; genus Loa; species Loa loa. The sequence goes on along the minus strand of NW_018108957.1, from coordinate 4,103 downwards.
AAATCCATCATACAACATATACCCAGCGGTATCAAATTTATAACAAAGGAATCACTCATTGATCCATTACTTCCCCTCGCAATTTCCTGCCATTCAAACTTCATTTCTGCCACGCAGAAATTTTTGAATATGCGAGAATATTTTTGAGTTAGGCTTCAGGAAACTTAAATAACATGAACACCTACCATCTTATTGCTAATTACGAAAGGAATTTATCCTGGAAAACAATCATGATATGTTTCTTCGTTAGAAAGTAGTTAACTTGCATGCACATACGCATTTTGAAAGATAATGTATTTTGAAAGTAAAACCATTCCGTTTTAGTCTGAAAGTATTTTTGCTGAACTTCACAGTGACAGCTTTTATCGTGCTGGAATAGACTTATATTTTTTTGCTTCACTCAACATGTTCATAATTAAGTATAAGTAGACGTAAGACAAAAATACTTTTCATTTAGGGAGATTATTTTCAGTTTTTTTCGTTCACATTATCATTGTGGTATAGTCGTAGTGTCTTAAATTGTATCCTTTAATTGATAATTATTTTGAGTCATAATATCTTTGTTATTTCTTCCGTTGACAACAATTATTCTAATTTAATTTGAAAATGGTTTTTAATATTCATAAGACCTTATTGTTGTTTAAGTTCGTTCTAGTACTTTTATTTCCTTTTAATTCGTTTTTATTATCCATTATGCTTCCAAGAAACTCGTTTGTTTTCCGTTTTCCTTTTTTGTTGTAAATTGATTTTTGTGCTTTTGTTAAGTTAGTCATAAAGTAATGTAATCATTTAATTTATATTTTGTGTGTTTCAAGTTATTTATTTTTGGTGGTTCTTTTGATTTGTGATTATACAATTATGTTGCACTTGTTTTTATTGTACTTTTTTTCCCATTTGTATGCTCTAGTTACTATTATTGTGGCAGTTGATACAAGAAAAATTTGAAGAATAATCAAAAAGTAATCGAAAAACAAACAAATCTGTAATTTGCTGTTTATAAGTGAGCTGGAAGCTTAGTTATTCGTAATTTATGATTTTTTTTTCCCAGCGAGCAACAATTATTCAACAATATATCATTCTTCTGTTTACTATTTTGATTGTTTATGTCATTTTTAAAATTAATTCACTGTGGTAAGTATTAATTGACAATTAGTCCATTATAGTAATTCTTAATTGATGATTGTTTTTGTGTTCTTTGAAATTTTTTTTCATTGGGGAATTTTATCACCATGCCATAGTATTATCTCCTTGATATTTCAATTTGTTTTACTGTTGACTATGCGGATTAGCTGTGTTGTTAATTTTTGGTCTTTGTAATATGATATTAATTCCATCAAGTTCATTTTGCATTTAATATATTCAAAAGAATATATTACTGCATTTTACAGGTTGCTGCTTTTTTAAAGGGACTTTTAAATCATACATGATTTGTCGTTTATAGTTATCTCAGCCTGATAGTTTTTAATATGAGGTAGTCTTAATGTATGGGATTTGAATGATTATTTTAAAGAATTTCATTTCTTTTAATTAGAATATTGCTATAATGCCTGTTGATCATTATCTCTGCCGGAATTTGCATTTAATGCCTGATGATCATTATCTCTGCCGGTCACGCTTCATTCGTGTGATATGAAGACTTTTCAACATTCCTGCATTATTGAACAGTTGTCTGTGTACCGTTACAAGCGATCGGTTGCGAATGGAATAATCAAGCACGAAGGTAATTTTTCTAATAAATTGTACTATGGTGAGGAAAACATCCTCCATAACATTTGAGTTTTTTAGATTTAAAATTATTTTCATGCTGAGAAACTTTATCAAAATCATAATTTTTGTTCATTTCTCAGTTTGTGAGAAGTTATCAGATTTGTTCTATATAAGCGTAAAGTTAATTAAGAATAGTTCTTGAAGCTGAAGATAATTTTCATTTTTATGTTTTTTCTAACTGTATGCTCTTTTTTCTCATCACCTACGCATGGCGTTTTTTTGTTTCGTCGTTCGTACTAACACGATGAAAAATTATCTTCACTTATAATTCATACCTTTTCCTTCGATTACCAAAATTTGCTGTTACTTTTTGGTTAAAAAGATCTCTAATATGGTGTGCGTTTTATTGTTGTTAGATTTTAAGGATATGCCATACTTACCAAATATTGATTAAAGAAAAAATTAGAATTGATTGGAAATAAAAAATTTTGAGAGCGTTATGAATCGCTTGAACTTTATAATCAGCGTTGGTTATAAAGAATAATAGGAAACGGATATGATGGTGAAGCATTTTGGATTCGCAGATTTTTGTTGTTAGATGAACAATGAACAACTTGCAAAAAGCTCTTCAAGATAAAGTTATTACTGCCAAGATTTATGTTATAGTAAACTTATCGGTATTTTAGTCATTTAATTTTTAATATGAGTCAAACTTATTACTTTTGTCACCATTGTATTTTGGTGGTTTTTTTAATGATTTATATGGATCGATAATCGATAGTTTTAGTGATTAATGACGTTTGGCACACTTGAAAAAAACAACAAAAACAAGATCGCAAAACGCCAGTGATCAATTCAATGAAAAGGAAGTACTGTAAGTCACTGTACAGTTCACTTTGCCGATCATAGTTTAAAACTTTTTTTAATGTTGTTGAAACGAACTCTTTTCATACTGAATTTCCTCCAAAACAAGCGATTTGAAATGCTTTAGTTTGACTGCAAAAGTACAGTCGGTAGCACTTTAAGTTTCATTATCATTTTTGCACTTCACTAACCGGTCATGGTTCATTTTTTTGCAGCGATACTTCGGATTGCATTCGTCGAAGTAAAATTTGCTTGTTTGTTCCATTTAATTACTTGTTTAATTAATTTACAACTGTAAAAATTAATTCAAGAGATAATGAAAAATATTATACATTTGTTGCCGTTATGGAAATAATAAAGATGTCACTAATTAACTGATATTTTTATGGGAAAATTTGGGAAGTTAAATATAGAAATGTAGTAAATTTTTTATATGAAAAATGAAAGTGACCTAATTTTCTTTATAAATTCGACATTGTGGTAAAAGCTTTTGAAAAAATTGACGAATAGTAAGAATTGTCTTAGTAGGAAAATTAATATAAGTAATTTAAATAAAATCCCAGCTATTCGGATTTAAATATTTGTATTATTTATTTTGTACTATGTCTGGGAAATTCGAAATACTCACTTGTTTTGTAGGTATTTAAATAATCCTCCTGAAACTGACGACATGCGTAGGGAAGTATTCAAGATCCAATAAATTCCCGACACTACAAAATACTGATAAAAAAGCATTGTGTCCATAGGAGTTTGTTGAGATAATATAGCTATAATATTGTAGGAAAAACATTGGGACGCCACTACCGAAGGAATTTAGTAGCACGGGATGTCACCAGATCCTGAAATAGGATAATTCATCGGGAAGATGGAACCTTTCTAGGTTCAATGTTTAGTTTGATTTAGTTGGTTCAGTGTTTAGTTGTTTGACGTTGACCATCTATAATCTATAAACGTTGACCATCTTTCGTCATTTCGTCTTTCGTTGACCGTCTTTCTCCGGATCCATAAGAATTTGATAAAATTTCAATAAAAAGGCTTCTTTATAACGATCAATATTTACTTATATAATCCTTCGTTTTCCTATTAATAATTAACAAACAGAAAGCTGATGGAGGATATCACCATGTCAGATTTACTGCACAGTGATTTTGATGCTAAAAGATTTTTCTAAATCCTATTAAAATCATTCAGTTTGATAATATTGATAATTAAATCTTCTGATTCGATCCACTCGTTATGGCAAATCAATGGTCTTTTTTCAGTTAAGCTACTTTACTTGATAGAGGAGGGTTGATTGATTAATTGATAATAAATACTCGAGCTTAATTAAATAAACAAAAGCGACTTTTACCTGAGCAATGAATGCTTGAAAATGCAAAACAATTTGATGATTTTCTTTTCAGCAGTACTTTCTTCCAATTACTTCGTTTTGAAACTTATCAAAATATTGGTTCATTTTTGGACATTATACCAGCTTATTCGCAGTATCTCACTGGAAGAATATGTTTTATGAACGAAAGCGAACGCTTATT